>NW_009710609.1:30889-34697 GCF_000703405.1 Apaloderma vittatum | reverse complement strand
GCTCAGTTTTTCTTCTTTTTTTTTCCCCTCTTCTTTTTTTTTTGTCTTGTCTTTTTTCCCCTTTCTTTGTCCTCTTTTTGGTCCCCTCTGCATGTGTCTGTTCCCCCCAGCTCCCAGTTGACTTGCTCCTGCCTTCCCCTCTGGTGCCGTGGAGGATATTTCCCTTTTGCTATTGAATTTGCGCTCTCCGCTTGACCCAGCTTAGGAAATTGCTGCCCTCGGGCTTCATTTGAGATCTCTGGGGGAGGCAAACCCCAAGGACAAGCAAAGAGTGGACAGTACTGACTGCTCCTGCCTCCCCCTCCTCCTTACTGGGGTAGAAAAGGGATTTTTGCAAACAGAAATCACCCAGCCCCCTCAGCGTGCCCTGGAAAATACTGCCCGAACACATTTTCTGTAATGATCCCAGAGCAGCAGTCAGTATTAAACAGTAGCTCTTTAAAGCTGCTTTCTGGACTCTGAGGAGAATTCCTAAAGAAACAGTTTGTAGGAAATGTATTGGAAAATTAACTTCATGTTCATCAACACCTCATTAGCGATTTTCTCACCCTGACAATCAAAATGCCTGTGATTGTTTCCATCATGGAAAAAAGGTGAGGGCTGGCACCAGGCACTGTGTTCTCCCATCATTTACTTCTGGCAGAGCTGTTCCCAGAGGGCTGCAGCTTCCTGATGGGTGAGGACAGCACAGAGGAGGCGTCCAGAAACAGTCACTGCTGGGAGCGATTTATTTCTGTATTAAACCCCTACATGGAACAGGCACCATTTGTGAATCCCTTTTGCCATTCTCAGTTTTCCTTTCTTCTCTTTCCCAGGCTCCTAAGCCATCCAGTGCAGCTTGTGATCTCCTGTGTTTTCTGGCATCTCTTTTCATTCTGTGTCAGCCTTCTCTGCTGCATGATGAATGTTGTTTTATTTTTTTTTTTTTTCTTTTTGCATGCTGGCCTCTGAATGTGTGCTTAGCTGAAGATGCCGGAGCTTAATTTTTGTTTGACTTGCATGGGATAAATGTGAAGACCCCTGCTACAGACACAATTTTCCATGAATGTTAAGTGAGTTGTCTTGGGGCCTGTGATTCCCTCCATTGCTTCCTGTGCATGGTGACAACCAGAATTGTCAGATAATTTAGCCGATGGTCCCCAGAGCAAAACTGCTGCAGGTTAGTAGCAGGGGTATCTGCAGGGAGAAACGTGGGATGTGGAGCTTCTTTCCAAGGTGCAGATCATTGCTTTTTGGTGTCAGCGTGGGAGGCTGTTCCCTGGTGGCCTTTGGGAGGTCGAGGGTCTCTGGGAAGACAACCACGAGTCCCGTTTCAGGTGAGAGGAGGGAGGTGAAGGAGCATCTTCTGGCTGCGAGGCAGAGGAGGCAGAGAAAGGGTTTGCAGGGCGGCGTGGCTGAAGTGGCACCCGGGGGTGTGACATTTCCCAGGATCTTCTGGCAATGTGTAAGTGGCAGGAAGGTAGAACAGTCAGAAGAGCTTTGCAGTTACGGAGATGAGGATTTTGTTTATGTGGAAATAGGAGAGAAATTGTGTTCTTCAGTCTTTGAGGGAAAGAACTGGCCAGGTGTGGACAGAGCTGGGACACGGGGCCACAGGGAGACCTAAGGTGAGGATGATCACGAACCATGAAGTTGAGTTATTTGTATGATCCAGAGGTAGACCCCAGGGACAGAGAAAAGCGTGTGGTGAGAGTAACCAATCTCTTTGGTGTTCAGCAGACCCGAAGGACAGACATCTCCGGGGCTGGGAGGGTGGGAGGGAGGCTGAAATTGGAGTTCGAGCTGAAGGAGAAGTGTCTGGAGCTGGAAGGTGCATCTGTGATTCATCAACACAACTGCTAATTAAAAGATATGTCAGTGGATGAACTTATGCAGAAATAAATGAGAAGCAAAGACAAACGAGGCAGTTTGAGAACTGCACAGAAAACTAATGAAGGCCGGTTAGCTCAGTCGGTTGAGCGTGGTGCTGATAACACCAACGTCACAGGTTTGATCCCCGCTCGGTCCCCATGTGTTGCCTGATCTAGTCGAGAGGCGTCCCTGCCCATGACAGGGAGGTTGGACTAGATGATCTCTAAGGTCCCTTCCAGCCTAGGCCAGTCTAGGATTCTGTGTTGAAGAGGATTCTCCGAATGACAGGCTGCGAGAGGGCTTTCATGTAAACACGTGGAGTTGAAAGGAGAGAAGAGGAGCTGTCTGAGTGCCCATGTCGGGAGGGATGACAGACACACATCCGCTCCTGTGGGCACGGGGGACTTGGGAGAGGCTCCAGCAGAGCCTGGTGGCCAGGACTGAGGCTGATAGTTCGGGGTGGAAGGCAAAGAAAGGACACCTTACAGATGAGACATGTGTAAGCAGCGCTTTTAATGGCCGTAGAGAAAACAAGGATGATGGAGAAGCAGTCAAAAGGCGCATGGAGGGTGATGGAGTCATTGTTCCCTCGACAACGGGTTTGCGGGTGCCCGGGCTGGTGGCAGTGAAGAAGTGGAGTTACGGTGGGAAATGATAAAAACAGACGAGGCAGCACAGGACTTCAGCCTGGCCCGAACTGCTGCGGGAGGAGCCGAGCAGGCAGGAGCGAGAGCCCCGCGCTCATTTGCATTTAAACCGTGTTTTCCCGTGTGGGTGAACATCGCTAAGTAATCTCCTGTTTTGCTCATTTTGACATTAAAAAGGGAATAACAATAGGGTAACAGAAAAAAAGATTAATTTTTAAACAGCAAATTGCCTCTCTGTTGATAGCGCTGACAACTCCCTGGCACCTTCCAATTACAGCCCGTGTGTGCCTTGCCTGCGCCTCGGCTCCTGTGGCAGCGTGCTGAGGATGTCAGTCACCAGCTTCTAATTTGCCACCGTTCCCCCTCACCTGTAGGGACCGTGGGTGTGAGGGTGAGCTGGGTCTCATACGAAGAAATCTCCTGCCTGTGGTCGTTGCGACCGACACTGTTCCCTCTGACCGCAAACCCCCACACGCGCACTAAGGGACCTGCGCCCAGGGCTGATGCGCGTGTTTTGCCTGCTCCGGGGCTTTAGGTATTTATTTTTAGGTGCGTGTTGGATGCTGGGTAGCGTGGGCTGCCTCGGCGCTGCCCGGCGCTCCTGTCATGCCGTGGGAGCGCACGCGTGCTCCTCCGGGAAGCGGCTCTCCCGAATGTTCTGACTGTGACGGGTCAATGTGCGTTTGGAGTCAAGGTCCCTGTTGTCCCCAAGGCTCGGGCACCGTGATGGGGACAGGAGTGCCCATGTCCCCTTGAGCATTTTGTTCTGCCTCGGCTCAGAAACGGCCTCTTGGACAAGCCCTGGTCAATACAATCAAGGTGAACGTGTCCTCTGTTTAGCAGCCGGGGAACTCTCTTTCCTTTCGTTTCTGTTTTTATTTGCATTTATAACTGTAGCAAGCGTTCAGGACAAATGGAGCTAAAAGAAAAAATCGATGCCTGTTAGCTGTTGTTCTAGAAAGGCCATAAGCAGTGCAGTAGACCTTGTGCTTAAAAAGACTTCGGGGACGTCAACAGACTTGTAATAATGCCCCTTAAATTTTAGGCTCCCTTTTTGTGTGTGCACCATCCAGTCGTTCGGTTTCCTTCTCTGCTCGTGTTTTTCATACCATAAATCTTGAGCCCAAGCAGGGGCAGGGCGTGTGGCGTGTCCTGGCATCCCTGTGCCCTGAGGCAGTGTTTGCCCTGGAAACTCGGTGTCAGGCAAGCACCGGCGATGGGCTTTCCTAAAACAGGCTGGTACCATGGCAGTGTTGCAGATTTACACCCAGAAACACCCGTTTAGTATTTGCCACCAACTGCAGTTTCAC
>NW_009710609.1:13816-30858 GCF_000703405.1 Apaloderma vittatum | reverse complement strand
CTTCTCTTACCCTTGGCCCCACAAATCTGTCACTTTGGTTGTTTCAAACACAGCCTCTTGCTCTGGTGCAAGCAGATGGGCAGCGTGCTGCCCTCCACTTGCCTCCCTCCCAGCACTGGTCGCTTTCTAGACCCGAGTTATTCATAAGATTTAAAATTGAATAATTGAATAATTTGACCAACTATATAGTATTTACATGAATAAATTCCTCTGGAACAAGATAGTGTAGAATAAGTTATTTTAGCGCTTACTTGCTCATAAAGTTCAGAACAAGTGATCCAGGGTAACTGATGCTGCCGCTGAAGAGACCTGTGCAAATGCAGGTGTAACATGAGGAAAAAGAAGCGGAGCAGATCATCTGTGGAACAATAGCAAAGAGTGTC
The DNA here is from genome assembly GCF_000703405.1 of Apaloderma vittatum. Lineage (NCBI taxonomy): Eukaryota > Metazoa > Chordata > Aves > Trogoniformes > Trogonidae > Apaloderma > Apaloderma vittatum. The sequence continues at coordinate 30,475 of NW_009710609.1, read as the reverse complement.
TGAGCTGCGAGCCTGCATCTGTGCAAGCTGTAGTTCTGGAGGTAGGATGTTGTGCTGGACCCTGGGGAAAGCCCTTGGCTTTAAGCGGGGCTGAGCTGGCAGATGGCAGTAATTGCGTTTCAGGATTTAGAAGCAGATCCTGGACAAATTACAGTAATGCCTTTGAGGGGAATGATTTCGTCTTCTGTGCTGTGCAACTGAAAGCCGGGCCTGACCCGAGTGGGGCGTTGTGCACGGCGCGATGCTCGCACGCCTGCCCCGCAGAGCCCGCGGCTGCAGGTCCTCAGCGGTCCCCGGTGTCCCAACCGTCCCTCTGATATGCCTGGGGATGCCCCATCAGGCAGAAAAGCTCATTACAGCGAGCGGTTATTATGTTTATAGCTGCTGTAATTACACGCACAAACTCTCTGTTCGCATGGCAGTGACACTCTCGCCTTAAATGAGAATGGGTGTTCTTAAATTTCCTCTCTGTTTAAATGAGGCGATTTCATTCTTGTCCCTACTTGTGGGAAGTGGTGTGATATACATGCTAAGCATAGAGGATGCAGGTAATATATTGCCTGTGGGAAACATTTCAGCTTACGGTAGTGCTGCAACGTGTGTGTGAGTGCTGCAAGAAGCTGAAGAGATGCAGAAATGTGCTCTGGCAAGTGTAATTCATCCCAGGGTAATGGAGGTATATGCACATAATGGGATTCTCGGCTCCTCTGCTCACTGCCCTTTGCTACGGAACGAGGGTTGCGTTATTAGGCTGCTGTTCCCGCACCCGTTACATCCCCTGTGCCAGAAGCCCCATCACACCATCTCTTCTGGCTGCCTCTCCCCCATAAAGTCCTTTCCCTGAGATCATCTTTCAGCCTGTGATTTATCTGGCCCCAGGGCTGGATGCTCTGAACGCTGCAGTTCTGCACGTGAAGACGTTTCCCCCGCGTCTGCAGTTGTACATCTCCCCGTTTACACCTGCCGTGTAGTGATTCCATTTTTATGGGTGCTAATACCTTCCTCCTAGTAGGCAAAAGAAAAGCTGGTTTTAGGGAAGGAAGGAAGGGAGGAAGGACATGAGACCTGGGGGGCAGCAGAGATTTCCATGGGCCCGATGCAATTGCTCCTTTTTTACAGCCCGGTCATTTGGAGGCAGCAGATGCCCCGCGAGCCAACGATCTTCACGGGTAGCACCTTCGCTTTCTCCCTGGATTTCCGAGTGCTTTTGCCAAGTGAAATACAGCGGGGTTGTAATTCTCCCAATGCCTTTCATGCTATGGCGGTTGTGAGCACCGCCCTTTGCCTGATCTACATCTACTGGCTCCACGTTCTCTCCCTTTTTGCTACAAAAAAAGGAACGTTTGAGTGAGGCTGGAGTCACTGGGGGATGACGAACAGTGCCTGAGGCTGGCGTGTGCTGCCGAGAGCATTTTGTGAGCAGGGGGAACACTCTCATCTGGAGAGGAAAAAGCAGATGCAGAAGAGGCTCTACAAGCTGACAAAATCCAATAAAAGCAGCCTTTCAGAAGGAGCTGGGCATGGTATTTGTGGTCGGCGTTCATTTACTGCTTTCATCCACCCACCTGTTTTATTGCAGAGAGCTGCTTGCTTGTATCCACAGAAGTGTTGATATGGATTTATACTTGCACAGGTAGAATCAGAAGTACTTTAAAAGCTGCATTTAAGTTATATCTGGGTGATCAGACACCGCCGCCAGCAGTGTGCTCTTCTGGAGACTTCCCATCAGCATTGCGCAGGGCCTCCAAAATCCCTGTTTGCTTTTACTCCAGGTTCTTTTTAGAGGGAAACCAAGATGGTCCGTTTACAAATACTTGAAACGGCAAGAATCAGGAGCTAAGGAGCTGGAAACAGGAGGCTGTTTTGAGAACCTGCTCTCTGTGTGCTGACTGATGTGGTGATGAGCCTGTGAACTGCTTTGTTCTCTGCAAGGCCTTGCTTTGGAAAGGTGGCAGAAAGCAGGGCAATAACTGGTGTAAGGTGGGGGAGACGAAGATACTCAGCAGATGCTAACCTGTGTACTGAGGGCAAATTCCTTTTTGGTTTTGTTGTTTGTTTGCTTTTGGTTTTGTATCAAGGAGAGCTGGCATGGCTGGGCTCTCCTGCTTTTTTTGCTTTAGTTTGTGTTTGAATGGGCATCAGTAAATACTTATCCTTTCGGACACTCTGTCATTTGGGGTGCAGCTTTAGGGTCTGAATTCACTGTTCACTCAAGCCGGTGGGGTGATGCTGGTTGTGGAGCCTCTCTGTGCTCTTTGCCTTCGGCACCATCCCAAGAGCAGCGTAGCTGGGTGCAGCCTGAGTAGATGTGTCTCAGCTCAGCCTGTGGTTTTTTGCAAAGCTTGAGGCAGCAAAACTTGAGGCAGCAAAGCTTAAGGCCTGAATTAAACTTCAGCAGGTACTGGACACCTCTGGACACAGACCCTCAAGTCGTTGCATTGCAGGCAGCAGGGCTGGGTGTGGAGAACCAGCTCGGAGCTGGGGTTTGTGAACCCCGGGAGAGCAGGCAGTCAGGACCTAAGGAGCGTACCTTAACATCCACAGCGAGCTCCCTGAGCGTCCCGTGCCAAACCGCTCCCTGGGAGCTGATGTTGGGTGGGTACAGCCTTGTGGGTGATACCTGGAGAGCCAATCTGCTGTGTCACTCCTGGTTCCCGTGCTTGGGAGTGATTTATCTTCTTGTTTTGTGTAGTTTCCTTTCTGAAGAAGCTTCAGTGAAGCATATCCTAAGATAGCAGCAATCCTTTCTGCCCAGCGCTGGGGTGGTGACAGCCCATACCAGCCCGGCTCCGCTTCGCTGCTCCCTAATGAGCAAAACAAATGGGCTGTGGGCAGGAGAAGCCTGTGGGGAGGAGCAAACACACCGGAGCAGCAATAAGTGACCCTGGGCGTGTGTCGCTGCGGCCAGGCTCGTGTGTCTGCTGGTCCTTAACACCGGAGTTACCGCTCTGCCGACCTAGCCCTGCATGCATGTTCTTGTCAGCGTGCCACTTAGAGTGTAAATAATTATTTGATTACAGAAATTTCGCTCCCTGCTTTGTTCTCCGTCCTGTCTTTGATCGCTCAGGAGCGTTTCGGGGTGAAATAATTGCACGTTCAGGGAATTTGCTTAGAAACCGGTAGTTATCAATTTCCTCATCAGTTCATTTTTCCACGTGCGTTTGCTGTGTGATGGACTCCGAGAGCAGCGGGTCGTGCCAGGGAGTGGGTAATGGAGATCGCAGGCACAGCCACTTCTTCCCTATCGGAGTCCAGTTACAGACAGTGACTTTCCTGCTGCCTCCCAGGAAGGACGGCGACATTTGCTTTGTTTCGCTGCGATTACATCATCGTGGTTCCACTCAGCCTGATCACTTCTTGGTCTTAACTAATTTTCCGTGTATTTTCTGTGTCTTTTCAGCTGTACGGTTATGTAATATAATTATCTTGTCTCTTTTATTCGATGACCCTGTTTTATTAGTAATGATGCACTAATTATTCTGGTTCTCTGTGTGTTGATAATTGCTTCATATTATGATAGGCATTTAAAGATCACGAATAATACGTAGCACTTCATCTTAGGCACTGCTATTAACTGGTACTGTAGCCCACTGAGGAGTTTAAACTCCGTTTAAAGCTCCCATTTCCTAAGTGGAGGTAACGTATAGGCGGGATGAATGTGATAAAATCCTCATCCCTACCCTGCTCTAGATGTTGCTGCAAATGCCTCTTTCCCACGACTGGACCCATTCTGAACTTGCTCACTGTGAAATAAAACCTCTTGTGTCTCTTTTAAAAATACAGCAATGAACTTTTCGCTGGTGCGTGAGCTGGGTGTGGGACAAACGTGGGAGGGAAGAGCTGAGGCTCCCTCCTGGTGCTGGGCAATCTGTACTTCATTCCTGTTCCTCTCGGTGATCTTCAGAAGCAGCTTCTTGATGAGCCAGAGCTTTAAATTTGTCCCAATAAGCATCATGAGATTGCTCTCGTGATAATATCTTGCCACAGATTTTTCTAATGGCTTCTTTGGCGAATGGCGTGTAGAAAAGCTGCACAGCCTAACTTATTTTCCACATTTTAAGCTCATAGCCAAATTTTTGCTAAGTTTGGATTTAAAAAAAATGGGTAAGTCAATGTCACTGCTGTTTATATTTAGTTTCTTCTTGGATCTTCTAGCTAGCGAACACTGTGACTGCATTTCCATAAGTGTTGGGATAAATTTAAATTTTAAAGAAAAAGCCATTGTGACTAAAACATTTCAGAGGAAGAGAAATAGTTCTGTGAATGACTGGAGAATCACAGAATGCTGGGGGTTAGGAGGGAGCTCTGGAGTTCATCCAGTCCAACCCCCCTGCCAACCCTCTCCCCTGCATGTGAGCACCTAAATTCTCTCTCCCCTAATTTGTAGGAGTTTAGAAAGACTGGACAAAAGCTGACGTGAGACAAAACAATTATCCGATTTTTTGTGTGACTGCTTATTTCCCAGCAGTGGAGGAACATGCTTTGCAATGTGTGCCCTAACAGATAGCAAACAAGTAAGTGTTTCAGAAGGATTTAATTTATCTGAACGAATTTAGTTAAGCAGGCATCAAATATTTCACCCAGAGTATATGCTCTCTTATTTTTTCACTTACAGCGAGGAACGTTTCCACATGTATTTGCGCACATTGCCTGGAGATTTTTATTAACTTCGGTGTTTGCGTTACCTAGCTGTAATTAAATATTTATGCTGCAGTACACTGACATTTCCATAAAATACTGAAAGGAAATACGCTTTCAGGAAATGGCAAAGGGGGTTAGTACAGGTGTTTGTCAGTACAGGTTCGTCGCTCGGCCCGAAATACTTGTGGGGTAGACCTCATGGGGCCGTGGAATTTGGGAGGTTTAGTGTCTGGGGTGATCTTGCTGTTACAACAAGGCTTTTTTTTTCTTTTCAAACCAGTAATGCTTTCTTATTCAAATAGAGGAAAGAACAGACTATTTATTATTGTTCAGAAATCTGGATGGCATTAGCAGCTGTGTAAATTAGTTTAACTTCATTGACTTCCGCAGAAATAAACTGATTCATCTCTGCTGAGAATCTGGTTCCGTGGGACTTAATTGATTTTTCTAGCTGACATTTTTATTAGTATTAACATTTAAGGGTCAGATAATACTCATCAAATATTTGCTTACTACTCTACACAGCATCCTTTCTAGGTAAATAAGGTTACTGTATGTATACAAATATGGATAAATAGATGGATAAAAGTCTAGGCATTATAATTAACTGAGAGATAAGATGCAGAAGCTGAGATTGCCTGCCTGGAACCAGACAACAAAACTATCTTCAAGTGGCTGAAAATCTCAATTGTTTCTTTATTTCACTGTGTAACAGGACAGAGTGCCTGCACTGGGCTCTTGGTGTAAATGCCAGGACAGTGGCTGCTGTTCCATATAGCAGCACCCAACTCATTTGACATCAAATTGGTAAATCAGGAGCCAGGCCTTGCCCAAAAGTCGTCCTCAAAGCAATACCCTCTGAATAAGTCCCTGTGGAAAAGTGGTTTTCTTCTATACGTATATGCACGCACATAATATTATCATATATATTATAATGGATATGTTATATGTAGCATTACTGTTACATTGCTATATTGTGTATGTTATATATTATTATCTATAACTGCTCTGGGCTGCTTGAAGATGGGAAGAGATATTGGAGTCCAGTATGGACAGGGCTGCACCGTGCGTTAGTGTGGAACTCGGGGACTGGACAAAGTAAAAACCCAAAGGAGGGAAGTGGGTCAGATGGGTGCTCGTTGACAGGGTTCAGTCTTAAACTGTAAATTCAGTGCCGTATGTAGAATAGCATCTCTGGCGCCGGCAAATTGTTCTTGGAGTAATTGTATTATGTACTTGGGTGCTTCTTTGAGAAGATGTAATTTGTGGGAGGTGATGGAAGGTCAGTAATCCCTGGCATTTCAAAACCAATTGACAGGGAACGTTTCTACTCATGGAGACTGTTGGCCAAAATCTGAGGGGAGAAACGGGCTCACTTGAAAGGGGGCAGATGCTAACTGGCAGCTTCATTCAGGTGACCTCACACTGAAAACCCCATGTGCGGGTGGTTTGAAACGTGAGCACATGGAGGAGTTTTTACCTTTTGAAAAAAGGACATTGAAGTGCCAGCTGCCCGGCGGGAGGGTTCCAGCCTCGGGGGGAGATGCTTTGCCCTGTGCCTGCGGGATCGCTCCCGGTGGGGCTGGGCTGCCTGGGGGGGTTTCCCAGTGCTCCCCACCTTTGTCGAGGCCCAGTGAGCCTCATCGGTGGAACCGGCTGGGAACAGAAGGAGAAAACATCACGAAAAATGACAGCACCTCCCCTTACTCGTTACTGAGGGCAAAATGTTGACCCTCACTTACAGTTCCTTGTTTCCAAGAGTGTTCTGGGTTTCGCTGAAGTCATTCTGGCAAAGGGAAGTTGTGGAATTTTTTTTATTTTTTATTTCTTAAATTTCTTCTCCTGGCAGCAGCAGCCGTTGGTGGTTTCTAGGCACGGGGCAGGGCGAGGGGCTGTGCCCTGGCTGCTGGCGTCAGCCCCGCAGACCCGAGTGCGTGTTTGCAGCGTACGTCAGCACCCAATCGCGGAGAATCGGCTCTGTGTGTTGTTAATGCAGATTAACTGTCTTGCTGTTGATCCTGAGCCAAAATGTCTTGAAGTGAAAGGGACTTTGAATCTCCGGCTTTGATAGCATTTTTAAATTTTTTTTTTTTTAATTTAACCACTTTGTCTCCTAGCTGAGTCACAGGAACCAGGCGACGCTTAGATCAGGTAACCCCGTCATACAAAGTGACCCCTAAAATGACTGTAATGCTGGAAGGCTTGGACATTACAAAAACATTTATTAAATTTCCTCCTTCTTCATTATTTGCCAGGATAGGCAGCCTGAGGTCTCTGCAGGTTGGATTTTATTTTCAGGTTAGGATCTTCATAGCATCATACGCAGAAATAACAAAACCAGGCAAGTACAAGTGGCTGCCAGGTATTATTTTCCTTTTTATTGCTGCTGTATTAAATGCTGCTACTCTAGAACTGAGAGTGTTGTGCAATAGTTTGGTTAAGCGCCAAGAACAGCATCTGCATTTGCATTCTGTGAATTAGAAAGCAATCTGTTGCTAAAGGGGAGCTTGTGCATTCATTTCTAGCTCAAAGTACTCTTGAGATATTTCACTAAAAATACTGTGTGTCTAAGGCCTTTCCTTCCTCATGTCTCAGATAAAAACGTCCGTACAGGTGCTGTCTAAAAAGACAAATTTATGGCTTTTTGTATCACTTGCCTGATCTTGCTCTGTAGATGAACAACTGTCCTGAGATGGTTTTATCATATTATCTAGGCCTTCTTGGTGTGGGGTTGGGTTTTTTTGGTCAGGGGCGTTGGCCGAAGGACATCAGTTCTCTGTCGTGTTTAACACCGCTCATCTACTCTGCGATAAGCTGGGCGGTAGCTTTACCTGGGCACCTCGGGCACTGTTTGCTAGCGCTTACTGTGAATGATACTCTAAAGTTTTTTCATGGGAAAGTAAACTTTGCTTCTTTTCACCCAGCTGACTCCATCAGAGTTTGGGAGTTCTGGAAATTGTCATCTATGTTTCAATTTGCTAACCTTATTACTGATTATCACAAATATGCTGCAGGGGTGGTTTATTAGTAGTAGCATGGGTGTAGGTGTAACATAACTAGCAGTGCCACCACTGCAAGTCCTACAACAACCAGCGGCACTGTCCCTCCACCCCTTGTGGCACGGGTCACTACTATACCAACGCCTGCGACATGGTTCTAAGGAAAAACAGATTATTTTTTTTGTTTTCCTGTGTGAAGCTTTTCTTAGTAAAAATGCTTGGATTGCTCTAACTCTCCGTTCATAAAAAGGCAAAACTTTTGCTTAGATTTACTAATATGTGTAGCGCACCAAGCAATGCAGTGAGATCAGGCTTGTGCTACTTGCAACAGACGTGAAGGTTTTTATTGTTACCGGGAGGATGATGGTGCTGGGTGGCTTGGTTTGGTACCAGCCTCTTGGCTGTTTGTTTTAAATCTGCTGGGTGGACGTCATCAAAGTCTGGAGTTCATTCAGACCAGACTGAATCACCAGTGTGCTGCAGAACCGCGTGCCACCTTCCAGCTGCGGGAAGGTGAGTCTTGGGTGATGCTGAAGTCACCTTCCTGGAGGTGCTCTGGGTTTTATGTTGTACAACAAGATGAGATCAAGCTGTTCTGAGTGTGAGAGATTTGCAATGAAACCTTCAGGGACGTCTGCAGTGGTTGGCTGGGGAGGTTCTGCTGTGACATCTCCCTACGCCCTGGGTGACACGGGCCAGCGAGCGGTGCCAGTGCTGCACCGTGCTCCCTGCGACGGGACAGGCTGGTCTGGCACCAGTGGCACACGCTCCTTTTCCTTGTGGGGACTTGGAAATGCCATGGGGATGCAAATTGATAGGTTTTTTTAACACCGATACCAGATTTTGGAATTTGTATTTTTTTTCTCCTTAACCGTTTCTTCTTGTTTGCCCCGGGAAGAGTGCTGAGGCTTTGCTGCCAAGAGCTCAAAAACTGCTGAGTTTCTGTGAGCATACATACTTGGTAAAATGAAAATAAGAGCCCGAACCTGTAAACGGCAGCTGGGGCAGGGAGCGCCGTTCTATAGATAATGCTGTGCTGGAGTACTGCCATACCCAATCTGGTAAATGGAGACTTTTCAGGTGACACCTGTCGCTATTCTGTCCTGGAATAAAACCCGTGGTGAGGACTCTTTCCTCCTGAACCTTCAGCTGACCACGGCTGTCCCTGGCAGCCCAGCTGGCCATGCTCTCCCCAAGATGGAAATTCTGGGCAGTCGAGAGTCTGGGAGCTGCTGCTCTGTCTGATCTAACCTGACTGCGGACTTGTGTATAGGAGTAGTTTTTCCTCTCATTCTTTCAAATAAAATAAGCAAACCATTGTGAGCAACCGAATTCACCCGACCAAAAGAACTGAGCAACAAAAGGGAACGGTACCCACTGAAAGCCAGCCCGGGGCAACGGGCACCTTTTAAATCATCGGTCTCTCTGTGTCCTCTGTGCCGCATCAAAAGATGAAAGCTCTCTATCTGGGCTCAGTCTTACTAATTAAACTGGTCTGTTCAGTTCCCACAGCGGCATCCAGATCAGCCCTACCTCTGCTTTTAGCCTCTCCAGCACGCTGCGCTGTGAGGTGGTGCGGGCTCGGGAAGGGGTTTTTGAGAGCACGCTGCATTAACTTCCCCAGCTTCCCTTGAAGCCAGGGATTAGAGTCAGCCAAGTCCTCGATGCTTTTGAAACATCTCCCCCTGAGCCTGCGTGCCCTTCAGACAAAGGCAGGGTTAAAACAAAGGGTAAAAGCCTCCGTTTGGGTAAATTGCTGTAGCGTGGCTGGAGGCCACAGAGCTTTGGTGGTTGAGACCCGGAGAGATTTTGGCCTGGAGTGAGGAGGCAGTAGAGGGAACAGCCCTCTGGAAAAACGCAGAAGTTAATTGTTACGCAAAAGCAGCACATATTTTTCAGCTCTCAAAGATTGGAGCTCATAACTTCCTCATAAAAAGTGCAGCTGGCCAATATTTTTCGCTTCTTCCTCAGTGAATTGAGAATGAAGGCATTTCCCATGCTCTCAGATGAAACTTTGAAAGAGAGCTGCTCTGAATAAAACCTCAGGGCTCGGTGGGAGCTTAGCTGGTCCTTGGACACCCACCAGTGGCACTTGCAGCCGCACGCCTTCCCGCTGCTGTCGGTGGAAGATGAGGACGTGTGGAGCTGCCCAGGTGCTGCCAGCCAGGCTCCCCTCTGCTGCTCCTGCTTTTTCAACCCTTTATCCCCAAGGCAGGTCAGGCAGGGGCACGTGCTCTATCTGTACCCTCTCCACATCAGGTCTCAGGTCTTGATATGAATTTGGCCCCAGCAGGCTTGGCCACGGGGCTGTGATCGATGGCCAGACCTTCTGGGGGCCATCCAAAGTCTGCTGGAGCTGATGGAAGGGCTTCGATGAACTGCAGATCGTACTCTAAGTGCTGGGTTTCTTTCATTGTGAAAGAGCAGATCTTGATTTCAGTACTTCTTTTTTGTCAGCATCCCTGGAGGTTTTATTTACTTCGGCTGCTTTCTTTGCAAACTGTGCCGATTCATTTAGCTGAATCCTTGTCAAGTTGCTCAACCTAAAATTGAGATGCAAATGTACAGCAGCTATTTTTTTTTTCAGATGTAGAAGGCAGGGATTGGAAAGATAAATTACCGCAGTTCCCTTTAAGCACATATTGCTGAGAAGCAAACACTGAAACATCAAAATAAAGCCTTTTTTTTTTCCCTCCTGCACTCTCTTTAGAGCAAGGATATAATTATGCTCCGTGGATCTCACCAGAGCACAGATCAAAGCAATTAAGTAATGGCTCTTGGCTTTTTGGCTGTGGTTCTGAGTGGTGCGCGCGGCGTTGGTACGGACGCCACAGAATGTGGCTGTCGCTGTGGGGAGCAGGGAGGGCTGGGGGGATGCTTGAGCTCCTCTACCCCGGCCACCTCGGAGTGCCAAGAGGAAGAGGAGGAGCCCAGGGCCCAGAATGATGGGAGGTTGGAGGAAAATGCCTCCAGGCTGGTGGTGAAGTGGGTGCTCCCATCAAAAGTCACTTGTAGCTTCAGTGGTTGCGTAGCTTGTTTCTCAGTTCAGGTAAAAATCGCTCTTTGAATCTTGGGGATGCCTGAAATGCAAGTTTTATGACTTGTACTTTGCGGCGAGACAAATTGGATCCTAAATCCTGACACTGACAAGCCTTGGGCTGATATTTGGCAATGTGCATCGGGTCATTTTCACTAGTACAACAGGAAGACTGAGCAGGGATGAGACTAATAGTAATTTTTCACACAGGAAGATTTAGCAAAAAAATGACATTTCAAAATTGAAAGCATTTTATATTTCCCCACAGAACTGTTCCCCTATTTTAAATATAAAATAGGTCCCTTCTTGCCTTGCTTCTGACTGCGTGACCGTCTTGCACAGCAAGTTACAGCACCATCTTTTTTCTAGTTGCAGGGAAAATTCCTATTTTTGATTCACACTCTGGTACTCGATAGACTTTGTGCAATTGTTCCTTTCATGGTACTCCTGGTACAATCAGTATATCGAGCGAGCAGAGAATTTATGACAGCAAATTGCAATACAGATGAGCTGTGTAATGTGTTTCAGAGGAGGATTCTGCGCTCGGTGTTCAGCTGTTGGCTGCAGGCACCCGCCTGCCAGCCCCGCGTCAGCACCTGAGAGCAAAGCTCCTGCCCACATCTCCCCTGTTTTCCCATCAGTGGGCAAAAGCAAGTGGCTGAAGAGAACAGCCAGCTGGGGAAAGGAGAGGCCAGAAGAAAGGAGGAGAAGGGAAGGGAATGGTCCAAGTGGGGAAAAGGAGGGTGGCCCTGGCACGTGGCATCACACAGGTCCTGGCCACACTCAGCTATAAAATTCGGATTCTGAGAAGTCCACCTGTGGTCAGGTTAATGCGACACAACATTTGGCAATGACCCAGACCATGTCCTGGATCCACTTTGACTGAAAACCAGCTTAAAACGTGCTCCGTGGTGTAGCGGCAGCGGTGGTGATAGGTGTCTGTGGCTTTACTCGAGATGTCTTTGAAGAATGACTTCAGATAGTTGCCACGGTGACCTCACCAAAAACCGCAAATGTAAACTGGTTACACTGCAAGGAAAAAAAGAGTCCTCTGCAAGCAAGGGGGCGAGAAGTAGATAGCTGTTTGTCTTGGGTTAAATTCAAAATTCTCATCCGAAAGAGAAAAAAGTCTTCATGAAGTGTTCTTTACGAGCGATGCTTTTTCCAGGGCTGTGGGAGGAAAGCTCTCAACCTGTGCTGGGGATGCCATTTGATTGCCAGAAAAAGTAGACTTAAATTCAAAGTTTCTCTGAAATGAACAAGGATATTAATTATAATGTGTAATTGTGGAGCTCCCTTAGAAAGTAATGGTAGGATGCATAATTGTTTCCCTGTGATTCTTCTTAATCAAGAAGAGACCCAAAGAAATAATATGTTAATCACAAAGGTGAAGATTTTTGAGAACATAGTGACTGATAAGGATCCAACTATCATTGATTATTGCTGGGAGTTCTGCACGCAACAGTCTTTTGTGCCTTTCAAAATCTGCATGGAATGGAAAAACCACGAATCCTTTCTAAGTCTGGGCAACAAGGAAGGGATAGTAATTTGTCTGCCATAATTGCATGGAGGTTTAGTAATAGGAGGATTTGAGCTTCTATTTGGGCACCTGCAAATCTTGAATCCCTGCCATTGCTATTGGTTTGCTGAAATAAAAAACGCTTGCCAGAGAGCTTGGCTGGAAACAGCTTTACCTTAACTAATGTAGGCAGTTCTCTGTCTGCTTTAATCAAAAATCTCCTCAATGGAGCTGGAGGTTGTTGTTGGGCAGAGGACACCCCTTACTGCAGGGGCATGTCATCCAGCACTTTCTGCAACTCCCAAAAGGCACAGGATTAAATTGAAGGACTTGCACCTATTTTTTTTGAGGTTTAAACAACTACCGGAGCCTTTATTATAAAGATGTAGCTGCAGAGCCCTTTTAGGGCTTTGCCCTGCCCCTCTGTAACCGCGGGAGCAAGGGCACAGGCGCATCATCGCTCGTGGGGCGGTTTGGTGTGGTCACAGCGCCGTGTGCTGAATTACAGCCCTGCTCACAGCCCCAGAGTAAAAGCAGTAACCAGTGAGAAGAAAACTAACAAGTAATTGCTTTATAATTATTTTTAGGAAGAGCAGTCTCTGCAGCAGGAGATGGAGATGAATCTTTAACCTGATAGAGCAAACCTCGGCTGAGAGCCCTTCCTGGTGGGTCCCGCAGCCGGGTCAGGGTTGGGGTGGTTTGTGGGGGCGTTCGTGGCCGTTGGGGTTGCCCGGCTGGGCAGCAGCATCGTCCCTGCAGAGCAAATCTTCCCTCTGAGGGAAGAAGAGCTGCAAAACAAATCATCTGACCCGGCTCTGTAGCAGCTCCTGGTTTCTGTGCACAGCGGTAGATCCTCTCCTGGGTTATGTGAGGCTCTCCTTGTCTTGCCATTAATTCCCTCATCCCAGTTTTACTCCTGGTTTGAAACGCATTTGTTGAGCAAGCAGTAAATCTGTCACTCCAGCAAGTGCTTAATTGAGCTATTCAGTCTTGGGAAGTCTTTTTTTCCTTTCAGATGATAAATAAATACCATCTAAAAACGTATTTCTTCTTCCTTCCCCCCTCCATGCATCCGTTTTTTGAAACTAAACATTTCCAGGCAGTGGCATTCTTCATCCATTCTGCATTCCTTGTCAGACAGGGTGACACCAGGCGCGAGTCCTTGCGACAGAGCCGGTGCGACGGCAGCACCGGGTGGGAGCCGTGGGACAGTTCCAGCAGCTCCCATCACCATTCCCATCACCTGGGGCTGTGGGTGCAGATCACCCCAGGAGGCCTGAATTAGAGCGTTATCTGAGGGTAATGTGAAGAAACAGGAGAGTGGGCATAAATACTTGCATCCCCTCCTCTGCTGGTTCCACTGAGCTCAGTTACAGCCTGTAAATCAGGGTCAAGGTTGTTAAATAAAGCAGTTCCTGCAGGAGGAGTTGGCTCGCAGGTTCCCATGGATCTTGGGCAGAATTGTCCGTTCTGGGCATGCCAAGACGTGCTCTCTCAGCCCCTGGGCTCGTGACGCTGAGCTCCCTGCACAGCCCCTGCCTGTGGTGATGCAGATCCCTGCCTGGGGACAACGGGGCTCTTTGGCTCTGACCTGGGAGCTGCCATCAGCCCTTAAAATACAAAAACACGACAACCAACATCATGCACAAAAACCACACCAAAAAAAAATCCCCCCCAAATGACTTTTTTTTCTCTTACTGCTAATTAGATCAATGGGGATCTTATTTATCAGTTATTGAAAGAGACAGCTGTAAACTAATTAGGCACTGAGGCTTCCTCTGCTGGCCCCCTGTTCCCTGGAGCAGGAGGAACCGCTCCGGGGGCCGCAGGCTCCCGCAGGAGGGTGGTTTCTTTTCGCAGCCTTAGTTCCTGCAAAACCCTCCCGCTGCCCGCGGTGCCGCAGAGGTGAGGTGCGGAGGGCGACTCGGCTGCATCTGCCAGGTGATGCCTTGCTATATTTGGATCTTGGCTCCGAGGGAGAGGAGGTGAGAGCTGGCTGGGCTGGAGCAGGGCAGAGGCGGTTCATCCTCACTGACAGGCTGCAGACACCAACCCCGATGTGCGAGTGCCTGCAGGGATGCTTGCCCGCACGGTGATCTGTCGCGTGAGGCTAATTGGAGAACAGCTCTATTTGCTGTTACAATGATTTTCGGCGTCAAATATTTTACTGTTAATTTGAGCGCATGAGGCTTCCTTTAATGCTGTTTAGGGCTTTGAAGTTAAATTGCAGTTTCATCAGTTGCATGATAAATCACTTAATGGAATTTCCCAGATGTTTTGAAATCAAGTTTATGTTTTCCTAAAAGAGTGTCAGGCTCATTGCTGTAATGGGAGCTGGAGGATCTCTCACGGTTTACTAGAAATTCAAACTTCTTTCTCGGTAGCTCAGAGTGCAGCTCCTGCTTTCTGGGCATTTTGGAGAAGGGGGGCTGAGCGAAGTCCTGCCTGTGTGGAAGCACGAAGCAGTTCTCAGTAGCTGCTCCTGGAGATGGGCTGGTGCTTGGGGCTCACATCGCAACCGGTTGAAATTTCAAAGCAGCAGAGGCTGCTGGTGGGGAATTGGGACCTGCTTCCAGGGGATGTTTGTGCTCCGATGAGGGACCTTCTCTTTGACCTCTCTGGTTTGAACGTGGCTGAAATCTCCCATTCCTGCAGAATGACATCATCGCCTAGGTGATTCAGATGTCTTCTGGAGAGCCACGGGGGAGATTTTAGAAACTTGTTCGATCATTGTAGCGTGAACCTGAGAGAAAAAAATCTTGCTGCTAGTGAAAATCTCAATGCTGCCAACCAACTCGTAAAGAAGAAATGAAAATAAGAGAAAGAAATACTACTGTGGGCTTTCTGGTGCCATGGGAGCAAGGCGAGGCAGTCGGTGCTGGTTTTCTTTTAATTTGGAAGCAGATGAAGGGCCATCAGTGGCTGCGAACCAGGAGTGTGCTGGGGGATCTTGAGGGCCCCAATGTGGCCCACGTGTGCCCTCCTGCCCACAGCGATGGGCAGTGCCCAGCAGCAGCACGGAGGGGAGGGGTATGAAGCATCAGACCCCAAAGAAATTGTTACGTCACATCCACACACACGGAGAGAGCGGCTCAGCCAGAACTACTGAGCCCGGTCAATAACTGCGCTGCTCCGATTTGTTTTAAAGTTGCCCATCGGCTACAAATGCCTCAAAAACGTGGTTGTGGGTAGAGAAGGTGTGAGGATTCAGAGAGGGGGTTTTCAGGAGCTCGGTCTGGAGCGGCGGCGCTGGCTGGCTTGGAGCAGGCGTGTGGCTCGGGTGTGCTCATGCGTTTGGACAGCTGCTTGGTTTGCCCTTGACTTCGGGTCTGGAAGCATGAGTTGAAGGGGAAGCAGGCATTGCTGTGGCAGTCGGGTACCGAGCATCAGTCTTGCTTTTCCTTTTTGATGTGTTTGGCAGAGTTTTTGTCTCCTGCATCATCCATTGCTGGGCAGGCAGATGCAGCCATGACACAATGAGCTGGTGAGTCAAGCACTGCAAATACCGATCTTCAGCTACTGAAGCGGTACAATCACAGTACAGGCCTGTCAGTGGGCATCCTGTGGCTGTACAGGAACACGTTTTAGGGTCGTTAAGTGACTGTGTGAGACCCAGCACACAGGGGATTACAGGATTTCTGGTGATGCAGGTGGTGGAGAACAGGCAGAAGACTCATCCTGCCGGAGCTGAGCTGCCTCCACAGCGCATGGTCATAGTGCCAACCTTTAGTTAAACCTTTATTAAACCTTTAGTTAAACCTTTATTAGCGATGGACTAAAAGAGGACTAGGTGATGCGTTGGGCCAGCTCTCGCTTGCTAGCACAGTGCTTCTGATGATCTGAATTCAGCTCCTGGCTAAGGTTAATCAGGCAATGTCACTTGTGTTGCCTTATTCTAACCCTTTTCTGTGCGTATCGTGTGATTGTGGAGCACGACCACACAGTTCATAATTGTGAGGCAGCGGGGCAGTGCTGGATTCAAGGAGGAGGAAGCCCAGCCCTGGCTGAGGGGCTGTTTCCATATGAATTTTCTTTTCCTAAAAGGCACGCAGGAATGTGCTTTCAGGCTCACATGGCAGCATACGTCTGTCATGGTAGGCATGAGGATGTTATCTGCTTTTAGCTGCCTGCACAAGCTGTTTCCAGCAAAAGACTGAACATGTGTCCCTTTGGGCTTGTCTACGTGACATTTCAGATGTGCTTCAGGCTCTTGTAGACTCACTACCCAGCGCAGACGCGGAGCTGACTTTGCTCTTCCCGGGATGCTAATGACTGCCTAAATCTCACGGCTTTCCCTTCAACCCATCATCAAAACAGTTTAAGTGGGGGGCTTCCGAGAGAGGGCTGTCAGTCCATGGGGAGCCAGCAGGGCATTTCTGGGGTGAGCAGCGCCCCCCGAGTGCCCCAGGAAACTGTCGGGTTGTGTGGGATGGGCGTGCTGGGCCCCCGGGTCCTTGGCTGAG
>NW_009710609.1:0-13718 GCF_000703405.1 Apaloderma vittatum | reverse complement strand
TCCTGCGAGAAGGCTGCGGGCTCTGCCGAGGCTGGGAGAGCTGATGCTGCTGAGAAAATCAGAAAAGAGAATCCTCTAGTTGTTGGAGGAAAGATCCAGAAGCCCTGAGCTGCTGCTTCTGCTGGAGCCACCAGCTCCCCGTCCTTCTCCTGCAGAGCCCAAAAGATGCTGGGGAACAAATACCTTTTTGTTAATCTTACACAGACCCGTTCATCATTTTAATTTCCACCTCGCTTTTTCGGATGCATGCCAGCACAGAGATGAAAGGGGCTGAGGGTGGCGGGTCTCTGGGTGCGGAGCAGGGGAGTCTCGGGTGCACAGGGGGCTACCAGAGTTCCCGCAGCCTCGGCTTCACCTCTCGGGGTTTTTACATCAGCTCCAGTGCTCTCTCTAGTGCTTTCATAACAGTTTCGACAAAGCCATCAATACCTAAAGAGGCTGCAACTACTTCTTTCCAGAGCTCCCCAGGTGCAGGCAGCGGCGTTTCACTGAGCATAGCCCCGCATATAAAACTTTGCTGAGCCCTCCCTTTCTTTTCTTCGGGATGGATTTGACTCTTACTATGTATATTCTGAAATGAGGGTACCAGAAAACATATATTAGACCAATAACCATATCATAAATATGTATTTGCACTAGAGTGGACAAATATATCTGCCGAAAGATTTGTTTTTTAAAGAAAATAAATTCACAGGGTAAGTTATTCAATGATTAATATTTGACCAGTTGCAATGCATGCAGAGTTATCTTAATGTGTTTGTAAGCCAAAACTGACTCAGTAATAGGTAGCATTTGTGCAATATTTTTACAGCCGTTAAGTGTTAAGAACCTATTGGTCATGTGCACCGAGGGCCCATAAATCATTTTTGGCTCTGTAAAGGGGCCTTGAAGCATAAGTAAATTACACTGCAGCTTATTTTATGGCCCTTGTATGCGGTAAGAGAGGTATAAAAAGGCTTAATGTGTAAGTGAGAATGTGACTTCACTGGGTTCGGGTTTGTGAACGTTTTTTTGAAGCAGCAAGCGAGGGTCTGGCCGGCGACAACACGTGCTGTGGTGCCTCGGGGCAGCCCCGAGGATGCTCTCGCAGTGATGAGGTGGTCGCCAAACCACGTCTTTAAAAATGAGTAAATTCTGGAAGGACTTTTAGGCTTGGCAAGTTGCTATTCTGTGGTCCTTACAGTGTCTTTCTTCCCCCTAGTTAAGGGCCAAACACGCGTTTTGTAGAACCAACTCTAACAAGTCAAGCGCTACCTCCACAACAAGCTTTATTAAAAAGATAGAGCCCCTTCCTCTGGCTTACGTTTGGGAAGCAGTGCCTGGAGACTGGTAACACAGCTCTGTCTTGAGTCGCCAGGCTGGATGGAGCCTTGAGCAGCCTGATCTAGAGGGAGATGTCCCTGCCATGGCAGGGGTTTGGAACCAGATGATCTCTGAGGTCCCTTCCAACCCAAACCATTCTGTGATTCCATGATGCTTTCAGAAGGGCCTGGTTATTGCTGTAAGGCAGGAGACCAGAGAGGATTGACTGGAGCAGTGCTGGGCATGCGGCTCTTCCCTCCCCGATGGGTCTGTGCTCTTCTGGATGGTGCTGCCAGAAAATCCTGTGCTCACGCCGCTTTTCTGGGTTCCCACTTGGAGGACCAGTGGTGGGATGGGACGTGGTGGGACCTGGATGAGGTCTTGATGCTTTTCTGCCCTCTTTGCCGGTCCGGAGGGCTGGGTACCGGTGGTGCAGCAGGGCATGTCCTGGCCACCCGCGTCACAGCTTTTGTCTGTGTGACTGTGCCCCCTCTGTCCCCCCACATTGCAGCTAAGCCACATGAGGTGGGGAGGTTTGGTTCCTTTGCACCAAAGTTCCTCCTTACTAAGGTTGAATAGCTGTAAGAAAATCTCTGCATGTTTCCTGGATATGGGTAGTGTTTGGTTTAATTTTATTTTCACTTAATACATAAGAGAAATCCATTACATCCGATGAAATACATAGGCTGGCAAAGTGAAAACTGTTTCAGCCAGGGTGTCACCATGATATCATAACTAGTGCAAATGGCTTTTGATTTGGTGATGGCAATGAGACAGACCTTTAGCTGTGAATTATTCATGTAAAGGACTAATCCAGCAAACATTACAGAGCTATGCCAAAGGACTACTTGGTTATTTGTTACGCTTGACTGAAATACAGACGAATGATTCCTTTGTCTTAGGCGGTGTTTGGTGATACGCTCATCTTCAGCTAATGCTTATCGTAGCACAAATGCAAGTACCCATGAAATGAAATTTCACTGTATTAATTAAATATTTGGTGTTAGAGGTTAATCTCCCATGCTGCATACAAGTTTGTTTCATTTTTTGAAGGCAATAGGTTGGACTGGGAGAGGGTGAAACCCAGTATTAAAGCCCCAGAGAGTGCATAAATCCTGCTTAACCATGCACCCAAGCATCCCACTCTCAGGGACCCTGTGACTTTCTGGGTGTAAGCGATGCTGAAAGCTGCTGAGCTTCTCCCTCCTTTCCGTGAAGAAGGGAACTGCCCGTACTCACTGTGCCCAGACCCCGAGGGGTCCAAGTCCTGGCTTTGATGCACAGATCTACTGCTGTTCCCATCATCCCAGTCCTGGGACCAGCACGTGCCTCTTGGGCTGCCCTGGGACCGCAGGCTGCATCTCCGGCCCTGCCCAGGGCTGTCAGCTGGGATGGGCTCTGCACGCACCGCGATCCATGTGCATTATTCTGCATTGATTCAGGCCTAACAGCTCCCTTTAGGAATTATTCACTGGATTTTGCAGCTTCTTCTAATCACTGTAGAGCAAAGCTGTCAGGAACATCAGCTCCCCCTGGGAAGCAGGAGGTGCCTTTGGCCGGATTCACGCCTGCCCGACAGCAGGTTTGCAAGGGTGCAAAGCCTCCAGAGACAGGTCGGGATGGAGCAAGGCTGCCACAGCAGTCGCTTGGGCCTGAGCAGCTCTCAAGGAGTTTGAAAACAGTATAAACAGCAGCTTTTCTTACCACAGTAACCTATTGAGTTCAAGCTGAAACATGTAGGCTCTTTAAATTACAGCCTGGCCCTTTTTCTTCAGTTTAAAGATCATATTTGTGTTTGTCTGTGCCACAAAAACTGGACTCCCTGCTTGCTTCATCCTATTTTTGGTGGAGCGGCGGTGCTGAGATGAGGCTGGAGCTCGCCCTGCACATCCCCTGCTGCTGAGTGAGCTGCCAGCGAGCTCCCCATCCCGCTGCTGAGCCAGTGCTCCCAGTGACTCCCAGCCCAGCTCTGACAGCTCGGAGTACTCCTGGCTGATCAATAAATAAAGACCATAAACCACTAAAACCAGCCTCTTGAACAGCAGGTCATGCGTGCGTTTAGAACACAATTTATCTTTCTTGAACAAAAGAACTAGGTCACGGCACTTGGTCTTCACTGGATAAAACTGAAATAAAGCAATGGGCAAGACCTGAGTCTCCAGTCCCTGTGTTAGCATCAGTGACCGACGCAAACGAAAACGACTCCCAGAAACTCACTCTAAACCCTTTCCTTCTGCCTCGAAATTAAGAAGAGAGCTGAGGGAGGGTTTTTTAAACCATGGGCTACTGGCATGTGGAGGAAAAAGGAGAGAATAGACTCGGGGAAGCAGTGCAGGGGCTGATTTTGGGATCTGTGCCAGGACCAAGGTTCCCCGTCATCGCTGGGATGCCACCAGTCATCCCAACAGCTGGCAAGGGTGTCTGAGGCTGAGCTGGGTGCTGAAGCCCTTCATGTGCAGGATGACGCCCTCTTCCTCCTTCTCCTCCTCCTCTTGCCCTCACACCAAGTCCTACCCTGCCAGAGAAAGCCCCCTGGCCGTGTTTGGGCCAGTCGGTCTGTCAGGACATTGGGATGGATGGGCCTTTGCCGTGTCTGTGTTCTCAGCTGCATCAGGCGTTAATCAGCTTCTTGCTTGACCAAATTATGCTGTTTCTGCAGCTGATTTGAAGGCAAAAGGGCCCAAGAGGGTGCAGCAGGGAAGGGAGGAAGGGAAAGTCTCAAGCAATTAGTATGATTGGAACACTCTGCTTCGCTAAAACCGCGCCGTTTTCTCAGGAGAGTTTGCCATGTAATCGCCTGCGCTAGGAACGCTCCCCAGCCCGGCGGAGGCTGCGAGTCTCGTGGGGCTGGTGCCTCTGCCTGTTTTCCCATACGACGGTGGGTAGCAAGAAAAGCCTTTTCGAGCTCACTTTCTTCCTTGGATGTTATTAGGTGGCACCTGCGAAGCCACGTTTTGTCCTTGCTTTTCGTTTCAACGCCGTGTGGGAGAGTGCTGTCGCAGGCGGTGCCTCGCGGGGTCAGTTGGGCCGGAGCGGTTTCTTCCCCATATCAAGCAACTGCACTGGACAAAGCAAAGGAATCCATCTCCATTCTTCAAAGAAAAAAAGCTTTCTTAGGTATTATAACTCACGAGTGTTTCTTACTTCCAAGCGTTCCGTGTTCAGCAGTGCCAGAGCTGCGGGGAGGGAGCTTTCCTCAGCCCTGGGGTCCCCTTTGCCCCGTGCGCCTGCAAATTGCCTCCAGAGGGACTGAGCAGAAGAGCACGCAGTGGGTTTCTTCGTCACCTTATCTGCTAAACTACTCTTCAGCTGAAGCAAACGATGACAACTGAAGGAACAGCTTTAGTCAAGGTGGTGTTGTGTAGGTGCTTTTTGTTTTGCTGTTGCAGGCAGCATGCGAAACTCCAGCTGGCATTTGTTCCCAGCCTACTTGTCAAATTAATGCTATTGTACCTATAGCAAGAAAAAAAACTATTGAAGTGCCCTTATGTGAGTTAGAGGCTGGAAATGTCATTCATTAACAACAGGTGAAATGGTTTTCACAGCGCCAGAAGTAAATATGTGGGGGGAAAAAAGTGAAAACAAGCATAACGTGCCTGTTTTATTCTGAGTCTTTCAGGCATGCGTGGGAAATTAGGTTTTGCTCCAGTATAAAATATTTAGAAAACATTGCAAGGTGTTTGTTGGAACTCCAACTGAAATAGCTCATCTATTGTGGCAGCCGTAAGGCAGCCTGTGATGTCTCCTGAAATAATTGTGCTGCCCATTTGTCACTTCAGCAAAGCAGTTTCGTGCACTTTAGTATTTCAGAAAGGCTTTATGTACATGGGCATGGCGATCCCTCAGCCGGGATCTGTCCCCACCAGCACGAGAGTTCTACTGGGGACACTGGTTCATCACCCACTTGGCACCCTGCGGTGCAGGATCCGCTCCCAAGGCAGCAGATGAGGACCTGGGGGTTGTGGAAAACCCCTTGTGCCTGGGAAATCCTGGAGAATGGGAACGTGGAAACTCCCCTGGACCAGGCAAAACGAGCCAAGCTCCATTTGGCGGTGACAGCTCCCGGCGGTACCTGGCGTGAGTTTGAGCACCTGCAGAAGTTATGGCTGTTCTTGCTGATGTGGGAAGGTTTTCCCAGGTTCTGCCACAAGTCCTCTTTCTTCTCCACGAGTCATGTCCCGTCAATGAGACCAGTCGAGGTCTGAACTCAGATCCAAGACCAGGTGCGCTGGGTCTGCCTTGGCTTCCATTTGTCAAGGACTGTCTTTCATGGACTGTGGGGAAGAGGTTTCTGTAGTTGCTGATTTCTGATGCCTGCTGGAAGCGCTACATTCAGTCACTGCAGAAGTGCATTAAAAGCCCTTCTGATCAAACCTGAAATGAATAACAGAAATCAAGAAAACACAACGTTCAGTTCCTCCTTGGCTCCACCACTTCAGGCAGATGGAGGCAACACAGGCTGCTCTTCAGGGCTTCTCTGCACCCTCCCTCCCATCACTCTAACACGAGAGTGGTGACCCT
This sequence comes from Apaloderma vittatum, assembly GCF_000703405.1. Taxonomy (NCBI): domain Eukaryota; kingdom Metazoa; phylum Chordata; class Aves; order Trogoniformes; family Trogonidae; genus Apaloderma; species Apaloderma vittatum. The sequence goes on along the minus strand of NW_009710609.1, from coordinate 7,895 downwards.
GGACATCGAAGGTTCCTTCTGTGTCTTGTTTGCTGCAGATGAAGGTTTCCTGTCAGTCACATTGTACAAAAGGACCAGTTACCCACCAGCCAGAGCCAGGTTGCTGCTAACCATGACCTGCTCCATCACCAACCTGCTAGGTGCTATGTTGAGGAGTAATTACTAAACCAGCTTGGGAAGCCTGGCATACACAAATCCTGAAATTAACTCTGTATATATAGTCTATTTTTTTTTTAACTCTGAAGATTTCTTTAGACTCAGCCTACCTTCACAGTCTTTTTTTACTAGCTTTTAGGATAGCTGTGAGATGCAGCGATTTCTAAAGAAATAAAGTGTCTATAAGGTAAAGAGTACAAAAGTACACTGCAATGCTACCGCTGCAGCTGGTGTGATCTTTTTGAAGTCTTTCTCAGGCAGTGGAAATGCTCACATTATTTCCAGAGGGATTAGGATCAGGTCTTTACTTAGCTGAGAGCTTACTTAAATTTTCAACATTTCTTCTAGGTCAAAGGACAGTCCAATTTTTCCATGTTTGATGCATTTCAGCATTACAGCATGTAGAAAAATCCTTCGTTTTTTATTATTTTGAATACATCTGTAATACTCTGAGACTTCCTGGAAGTATGTGTTTCATCCACAGAGGTACTGGACTCAATCGTGGAGATTTTCTGCATTCTGATGGAGAAGCTACATGGAATTTAATAGTGCTGATACCAGTAGAGTCTCTGTAAATGATATTAAAACCCCGTCGAGTTTAATAGGAACCACTAAGATGTCTCTAAAATATTTCTCTGGTTTGCTGCATTCCAGCACATCCCCTCCGTCACCTCAGCATGGGTGCTGTGTTTTGTTTAGTTTTCTGTCTCTAAATGTCACCCACTCCAGATTTTGCTTGGATTTAGACCCGCGGAGCGGATTCACAAATGCTCCCGATGCATTTCCTGCAATTACCGGTCTGGGGGCCGTGTCCCCTTCTGCACATCACCTGCCTTGGCGTCAGAAGCGATGGGGCAGGTCAGCCCTTGGTTGGCGTCTACATTTGTTTGGAGGTTTTTTATGCATTGCAAAAATAGAAGTAGTTGGGTGTTTCATTCATGCTAACGCTGTGCTCGAGAGCTTCAGAGTGACCTACATAGAGCCCTGCCTTGTGATGGAGCCGAGCCCGGCTGCGGCGTTTGCTGCCCCTGCCAGGCTGCTGCCGCCGCTCAGCACTCCCCTCAGCCCCCCACCGCGAGGTCCTCTGCTTCACAGGAAAGAAGAACTTGTGATCTTGGAGTATTTAGAATTGCCCAGGCATGGGTAACTTAATTGGTCTGGAAGCTGGTGCTAAAATTGTTCGGAACGAACTGCTGGGTTTTTTAAAGCAGTATCCGGAGGGTCTCCCACTGCATGCATTTATTTGATGCAAAAGTGCTTTGGTCTAGATGCTAAAGCTGATAAACCAAACCATTCATTTCTTAAAGTTCAATTCACCACTTAGAGGACAGAAAATAAACCAAGCTAAGCCACAGCACCATTAAACAGCAAGATATGGGATTTAAGGCAAAGCCCACTGTGGCTGAGAATGTCTCTCACATAAACCAAATTTATCTCTATAGAGCAGAAGGCTATTTTATGAGGTTCAGACATGAAAAAAAGAGAAAACTTCCAGGGAGAGTGTCTTAAACAGCTCATAAATAACAAGCATCTGCCCCTATGGAAAGGAATATCTGATACTCCCAGCAATGCAGCAGCCCCGATGCAGAGCTCCGCGCCCCTGGCTGCACGTTTGGACGTCCCCACTTTGTTCTGGCAGCAGCTGCCTTTGTCATGCTCCAAATAATTAATGAACAGCAGCCCTGCAGGGCCGCTCCCTCACCCAGCACCCCCTCACTGCCTGATTTTCTTTCTGGCCGCTGTGTTCACCTCGAGGCAGCTGGACCGTGCTGGCGGGGAGTGGGACCTGAGCAGGAGGACGAGCCCGGGGCGGGCACCAGCCCCCTTGGACACAGCTCCTGGAATGGGACCCGCTGCTCCAGCGCCAAATGTTGTTCTTAGGAAGCCAGTTGTGAAAAATGAGGGTTGGTTCGATGCTATTGAAAGCAGCACTGTTACAGCCAAGAGCAGGTTATTTATTAGTGACCGTTGTCAGAGTGAAATACCACAGAGTTTTTTTGTGGCCACAAGTAATAAATAAGCAGGGAACACACTGGAAGCACCACTGGGCAGGTACCACAGCCGGCTGCGCTCCTGGCACAACTTTAACTCCTGTTAACTAGGGGAGTAATTTGCAACTTGGAGGATGCATCCTCACGGTGGAGGAATGGTGCCTCGCACCAGCTGGTGCAGCTGGTTTGGCCAGAGGTGCCTCAGCCACGGGGCAGCTCCTGGCTGTGCAGCTGGTGTCCCTGTATGGGGTACATGCAGCCGCTGTTTGCAGCACTGAATGAGAAGCAAAATACGTAAGATTATTTAAAACAAGCCCAGGATAAGAAGAAAACCATGTCATGGCAATGAGGAGATTAGTAATGGCCTTTCAGCAGAGAAGAAGACAGTGATTTCCTGAGTAACTGTTTTCAATAAGCAGGTTTTTTGGCTGGATCTCTCTGCAGGCGAGGTCCAGTGCCCTCCTGCTGCTGCCTGGTCCAGGTGCAGAAGCCATGGTTCATCTCGCTCCGTAATAACGACATACATCACGTCACTGCTGACGGTTCAGAAAGCAGCTGTTCCTCTCATCTCTGCCAGGGCCATCCAGCTCAGCTGGCAAACGGGGCTAAACTAGGCAGAAAAGAAACGCTGCTCGTCGGCTCATTGTAGGCGGAAAACTCTGTGCCTCTTGGTTTCAGCTCTGGAGCATCGTGCGCTTGTAGGCGCATCTCTCCCGTTGCCGTCGTTAAACAAGGGCATCTCTCCCACGCCTCGTTTCATCTCTACGTTTGGAAATCACTCGTTGGTTAACAACATGTTGGTTGCCTACAGCAGTTGCCCAGAACCATGCTCTGCTTGTGCCGGGCACGGCCAAGGGGAGGAAGCCCGTGCCTCTTGGAGCGATGGGCGCGCGTCTCCCCTTCTGCCTGGCCCGTGCTGTGAAGCGCCCGTCCTCCTCCTCGCCTTGTGCCAAGACAAGTGCTGACCTTGGCAGCGCAGCTCTGGAGGCTGATGGGTCCCAGGCAAGTGCATGCAGGTACATTTTAAGCTTGCCTTTTTTCTGCCTGTAAAGTCAGGTTCTGCAATTCCTCTTTGGAGTCCGTGATGCATTTTGACAACCCGTTCCCGTACTGTAATGCACTAACCAGGCTCCTTCTGCCTTTGACACTCTTCCACCATCATTGCTTGGATTTGAGGTGGAATGTTCTTTCAAGACCTCGGTTTCAACAAATGAGATGTTTGTACTGCCTAGAAATCCAGGGAGCAGGCAAATTAAATTTGCTCAGTAATATCAGAGCTCCCATTTTGGAACGTTTTAGAGTTGGAGCCCTGCAAGTGACAGATTCCTTGTCTCAGCCCTTGTCTTTTATTTTTTTTTAAATCTGTCGTTCCTAATTTTATTGTACCTGTCAAAGAGGCAGAGGGAAGTCAGGAATCAGGCTCCTGTTATTCTTCTTTACTCTATTTCCTGAAATTTCTTTGCACAGACGTCATGTGTGATGGGGGCAAAGGGTAGCACACAGATTATTCTACATTACTTTCAGGGTAATGACAAGTCTTAAAATAGCTCTCAATTAGCAATTGATTGCAATTAATTGGAACATCATAGGCTGACATGATAGCTTCATATCTCCAGAGCATTTTTGAGTTCATGAGTTCTAATTTTCAAAAATTCGGAACCCGTGGCTCCCGTATTACCATAACCATCTGTCGGCAATTTGCAATAGATATCTTCAAAAGGTGGGACCAGTACATGCTTTGGCTTTGCTAATTAATTAGAACAGGTGTCCAAAAGAGGGCTCAAGTTTGTAAACTGTGATTTTTACATGTATGTTTGCAAATGTGTGTGTGTGTGTGTATATCTCAAGATCTTTCATTCCAGAGCAGAGCTGTCTGCAGTCGGGGGTGCAAAGCGCTGGGGTGGGCTCCAGCCCCGGCTGGGTGCCAAGGGAAAGCCACGCGGGGGAAACTGTTCTGGGTGTGCATTTGGGTGTGAATGATTTATTGACGCTCACCTAGGTCTGAATTTCTTTGCTTTAGCAGCCGAGCAGGCTGCAGTAATACCCGTGCAGGCAATTCTAAAATGAGGGCACTGGGAGGGGACGCGCTTTCTAATTATTCAGACTAATCTGGTGTCACCTGTGTGTTAATCAATGGGTGGTCGAAATTTCTTTGTTAACGACCATCGGGACTCTGTGGGTGCAAAACAATGCCCCACTTGTGTTACTCCCCTGGCTTCTGGCTGGTGGGTTTAATGTCCTGCCAGAGGGTTCCACGGGTTTTGCAGATAGAGGGGGTGCAGGTCTCAGCTCCTGCCGTGTTTCACTCCAGGGGATTGTTCAGAGAACCCAGGGAAAGCCGTTGCTTTCCAACCCGTGCTGGCCTAATTCAATCAGACTTCACCTTCAAGTTCTCAAGTGCAAATATAAAGGAACAGAAGGTAAAAGGGAAGGTTGTATTAAGGATAGGTATTAATACAGCAATAACAAAGAAAAAAAAAAGATACGGAAAAGTCTCCAATTTGAGGGGGCTGCACTTGAAGAAGATATTGATTCTTTTAATTCTCTGTGCACCAAACTTAACCAAGCTAGAGACGTTCGACAGAAGAACAGAAAGAGCAAACACTATTGGCAGAGGAAAACCAGTTTTTCCTATCAGTGTAATTTTCCCAGGGGAAGATATACTTAAATGCCACAGTCCTGATGGCCATCCATTGCTTCTAATCACAGCCTGTGGAAAGGGGAGGACAAAGCGAGGAAGACAGCAGCACTGAATTACTCCTTGAATTACTTCTTCTTCTTCTGTTGGACATGCTGAACAGTCAGACTGCTCCAGCTCTCCCCACAAGCCCAGCTATTCATTTTGCTTTTCTTCTTCAGGCTAAACGCTTGCTAAACTGTCAATGAAAAATACAGGTGAGAATTGAGAGTATTGCTCAGCTGTGCTCTTGCTTCAGTCTGGCCGAAGATTTTACTTAGTGGATGAGAACTAAAAGGTAGGAAGGCAGATAAATCTGGGTTGTGCAAGCCTGGATGATTTGTACAGTGAAGGATTTGGTTAAGCAGACAGCTATGGCTAGTCTGATAAAGAGGTTTAAAAACAAGGATTGATTTGGAGAGACCATAATCGGGAACAATTAAAAGCTGACAGATGACCTGAATTAGTGATGGGAACATTTGCTGAGGCATCGCAACGTCTCCCTAGTCAGAGACAGAACAGAGTTCTCCTGAATGTCGAAATAACTCACTTGAGGGTGGCACGTACCCAACCACGGGGTCTCCCACCGCCTTCCAATCCCTGTTTAAAAGCCGCAGGGGCTTTATCAGACCCTGCTGAGCGGCCGGCGCGGAGGCGCTGGCTGGGCTGAGCCTTCACCACGTGCTTTGCTTGGGGTATGTCACAACTCGGAGAAACCACCTAAAAACATCCATCACCATGGTCGACCCGTTTCTCTAAACACTTTCTCGTGCTGCTTTGCTCCTCTCTTTCCACTCAGACCTTTAACTTCATCACATGTCACCTTGAGAAAGATCCATATACAACTAATTTTTGGCTCATTTAATATGCCTTTTTGGTATTTTAACACCAGGTCTCATATTTTCCTCACCGTTTGGGGAGCTTACTTTTATTTTCAAACAAATCTGATACTCTTACAGAAGTTCATTTCCAGAACAGAGGGTTCTAGGGAGGATAGCGAGAGTGCTGGTAGAGTGACAAAGTGCTGGAAGACTCCTGATAAAAGCCTCTGTGCTGGCTGGGGACTGGCTGAAGCCCACTTCCACTGTAGAGACTGTGGACAAACGATTCTGGTTTTTACTCTGGGTTGGCTAGGTCAGAAAATTAAGGTGGAAAAAATTTAAAATAGACAAATTAATGGAATGGGTTAGTCCTGGCCACGGCAGCACGCAGGCAGGTGACAGACTCATGAGCCGTGGCTCACAGCGGAGCCTCTGTCGGGTCCCCTCCTCCTCCTTCGCTGCTGCCTGTGAACGTGTGGGAGAGTTCAAACCAATAACATCGCTGTCAAGTCCTTCCCAGGTTTGTTTGCTTGCTGCAATTTTGCTGAAGACACTTGATCCTAAATGCAAATAAATCTACCGCGTGCCCATCCTGCTGCCAATGCTGATCCCAGAGCCAATTACTTGCGTGGCGTTTGTCATTGTTCCTCAGCTTTACCTTGGTAATTTTATTTAGACAGGGGCATTTTCTGCTGATAAATTTAGCTCGATTACCAAGTCAGAATGTATTTATTAAAACACCAATTAGACCTTGGTCTCTCATCAATCACAACACCTTTAATTCATGCAGGGATGCAAAACTGTTTGAAGCGTGCATGCTTGAAGGAGTGATCTAAATCAAATTGTCACTTTACCTTATCTTCAGGCCTAAGGGCAATCAGGTTTTTATTTACCACATGAACAATGCGTGGTATTTTTAAAAGCTTCAGCGCTTCATTTTTTTGGTGTTGAAATCACACTTTGCTTGAAAACAAAGGTGAGTGTGGGAATGAGGGCACCAGCTCCTCAAGCCCTGGTCTGATGGGACACACAAGGGGATGGGGAGGTGAGCCCAGAGGGGTGGGATCACCCTGTTCCCACCTGGCTTCCTGGGCAGTGTTGTTAATTAGTGTTCAAAGAGGAATCAGTTGCTGTAATTACCCCCAGCAGAAGAGATAAAGTGTGGAAGAGACAGTAAAAACTGAGAGTGATTGAGAGGATAAAGCCATGAGGGCAAGGAAGGAGGAAAGGAGTGTGAGGTAGAAGTCAGAAACCAACAGCAAAACCAAAAGTAGAAGAAGCGGTAAGAAGACCGAAAGGTGAAAGGACAGCTCAAATGGATGAGAGTGGATTGAGGATGGTAGGATGGGAAAATGGCTCAAATTAGGATGATCGCAGACTGAAAGGCTGCTACACAAGCAAAGGTAAGGAATAACCCCACCAGTCGTTATTTGGTAAGACAGGCTCAGCCATCCCCCTCAAAAAACCCCAAACCAAAAAAATCTGCAAACCTCAGGAAAAAGGGCTGTGCAAACTGTAGAAGCTGACTAAAAGGAATATAATTCTGAGAAGAGTGAGCCTTCCGCCTCACTGGAAGGTCAGAGCTGCCCGAGGGGGCAGTCTCCATCCCACCGCAGGCTCACGCATGAGCATGCGCTTTCGTTCCAGACTCTAGGGGAAAAGAAACAATAAATTTTTTGAAATTCCTTGTAGAATAGGAACAACATTATATTTTTATAAGTCTGAAGTGTTATAACAGAAAACTAACTATATGTAGTGTGATATTAAGATTAATAACTGAGATGTCAAAATGAAAGGAGATATTGGAGTGAGCACTTTCCCAGTGCAAATGTCATCTGTGCTCTTTTAGATTATTTCGGTTTCAAGACAACAGCATTTATCAGTGAAAAGTTGCTGAAGAAGTGTTTGACCCTTCCTCCTGGGATCTGTCGGAGGTTTCACACAGTGAATTTTGCCCCCTCCGTGTTTCCAGGTGGAGTCGGAGACCGAGGGGTGAGGGTTTCTTGGCAGTGCAGCTGCTGGGTAATATGTTAGGTGGGATTAAATCCCGGGGTGATCACCGGGGTCAGGCAGAGGCTGAGGCTGGTCCCAGAAGTGGGTGCAGCTATGTGATCGAACAGCACTTGCTTGGAAGTTACTTATGGACAGTGTTTGCATTTAGGTTTTATGAATTTTTCTGTTGGCCTTTTTGTTTGTTGATTTTGGTTTGAAGATCCTGTGTATTTTTATTTTATTTTATTTTATTTTATT
>NW_009710608.1:0-6810 GCF_000703405.1 Apaloderma vittatum | reverse complement strand
CGGGAGAGGCTGAGAAGGAGTTGGGCCGGGGCTTAGGTTCATCCCGCCCCACGGGAGAGAGCTCCCCCGGGGAACCTGAGCCCGAGACCCGCAGGTCAGCGATAGCTGAGAGAAAATGCTGAGAAAGACGGGGTTTGGCCACGTTGCTGTTTTGGGCTTAAGTGTTACAGACGAGCATTAGTTTAAACCTCCTGCGCGTGTGACTTTAGGATCGGAAGTAAAAATCTATATTCCTTTAAGTCAATAAATCTCTTTTGTTCACCTCATTGAGTTAACCACTGCTTGGTTGTTTTTCTGAACCGATCTCTTTAGTGTTTAAAAAAAAAGAGAAAATATAAATGCACAGGTGAGGATGAGCTGAGAGACCTCTGTCGGTTTCAGCGAGGTGGTATCTGATGTACTACTCTTGCATACTCTGCTCTTCAGCAGATGTTTATCTCTTCTGATAGACTTTCAATGAATGCCATGGCCTTTAAGGGTAGGCACTTCTGCTGTTTTACTGTTTTTATGGTTGGCAATTCTTACATCTCACCTAAACCTCTGCTACAGCACAAATCAGTGTCATCCTGTGGGCACAGAGAACACTTGCTTTTTGTCCTTAATGAGATGCTTTCATTGTTTTTTGTATTTTTTGCTTCTTCAGTTTTTCTTTATGGTGACATATGTTAGTCTTTTACACTTTCTAGATAGTATTTTTCCTCCCACTTTTGTCCATTTTTTAAAACACGGTAATCAAAAGTAGATATGAGGTCTCGCCAGTGCCAGCTGGTGTCTGATCTGTGTCTGAACTATGGCTCTCTTGTTAAACACCCAAAATGGTACTTATCTGGTCATATAGTTAACACACATAACCCGGCAAAGGTTTATAAACTTCCATGGACTCTTGCTTTCATTCAGGAGCAGTAGACAGGTGCTACAGGACTGGGCCTGCAAATCAAAAGGCACATTAGTCATTTGACTCAATAAAAACTTCAGCTACCTTTTCCCTCGCCCCTAGTCTGCCCTGTTTGTGTCTCCCCAGCTGCAGCATCCAAGTGCCGAGGTGAGAGAGTATGCCTGTGCCAGCATTTCCAAGCTGTTGCAGCAGAAGCACGTAATCCCAGCCTTTCTGCAGAGAGATGTTGTCCGGTGTTTAGGACCGTTGCTGATGGATCACAGTTTAGCTGTCCGTGAAACAGCCGCAGGTGCTCTCCGGTGAGCAATTCTTAACATTGTTAGAATGAGGTCCTCCTGGAATGGTGAAGAAAAGAGCGGGTTTTTGCTGTTAAAAGCTGTGAGCTTGAATGCCAGCCTCTCTTGCTTTAACTCTGTTTTGAGTAACTAATGCCCATGTCAGTCAAAGTCCCTGAGAGAGGAGTTTTTCTTGCTCATTCCTGGAAAGCATTTTATCTGATGCAAAGCATTTTTTTTCCCTTAGAAATCTGAGTGCTTGTGGAGGATTTGAAGTCTGTGATGACATGGTGACAAAAGACATAATGACTCCCCTTGTTGCACTTCTGAAAGAGGTATGTTTATTCTGATTTTACAACTGATCGAGCCATTGAATTATCCTCGTTTCAAAAATAGTTAGTTTTTTCTAGCTATCATCAGGATAAGATATTTAAAAGATCTTTTAAAAGAATGTATCTAATAGTACAACAGTTATTCCAGTGATTTTGAACCACTTGCTTCTGCCCTCTGACCAGCTAACTGAGGTCTGTGGTGAGGTTTGCTGTCTAGGATAAACTTTGCATAAATGGTCTGGAGATTTTGGGTCTGGATCATCAGTCAAGACAAGTCTATTCTGTCAGTCGATATCCAGATCCAACATTTACGTTGCAACAGTATTCTAGTGAGGTTTTTTTGATAAACAGTGTTGTCTACGTGAACACTTGGATTTTGAGTTGGGTAGTTACTGCTATTGTAGAAGAATCTGTACTGAATGCTTACTCTTTGTTTGGTCCAGGTATTGCAGTGCAGTTTGGAAATTGCATTGAATTCTGTCGTCTGCTGTCTTTCGACGAGCAGTCTTGAGCAATACCATCATTTTCTGTATGTTTCTTCCCCATTTTAAAATGTGGGTAGTAGCATTATTGTAAAGTGCGGGACAATGCTGGCCGAATTGATCTGTGTCGTTAGAAAGAGCTGTTGAAAACTGCATACAGACTGTATTAGCAAGAAGCAGCATTTCAGGTTCTAAAATTGCTAAGTAATTCTTTATTAAAAAGTGCTTCTTGCAAATACTGCAGGAGTCTTTCTACAAGAGAAAGAACGTTATCAATGATTTGGTTCCATTGTTGCCCTGTTCATAGAGAACAGGAAACTAGTCAGGTTTTCTGATAATAACCACTTCATGAGAGATCTCTCCATGAACTCTGCTGCTAATGTTTTTAAGCTTTTGCTTCTCTTCTTGGCTTGTTTGTTTCCCAACCCTGGTTCTCTTGTTTGGTTGTAGTGTAGCGCTGGACTAGATGCTAACCAGCTCTCTCCAAAGAAATGTAGAGAGAGGAACAAAAATTATGTTGAAGACATAGCCAATGAAGCTATTAATTTGCTGTGGAACGTATGGTAAGTGCTGTGTAAACACTGGCTTTTTAGAAGAGCTAAATTAAATAGTTTCTGAAAAATAGCGTGCTTATTGAAGCAGAAATGACTGTCCTTGCAGTTAAATTAGGGGTTTATGTTGGAAATACCAGGTGAAGGAAGAGAAGCAGCAATGCTATTAATACAGAAATGGCTATAAACACTGAAGTGATACAAACCTGTTCTGAAAGTTGTCCTTGAATTTTGAGTTACTTCTCTTCATTTTGTAACAACTCCACGTTATTACGCATTTTGTTCCACACAGAATTTTGTTTTGTGCTGTAGAGTGTTTTGGTGGAGCTGCCTGTGCGTCTGTGCTGTGGCTGCTGGCTCGAGGCCTTGTTTGTAAATTGTATTTTTATTTTTTTAGGGATTGGAATCTAGAATAGTACAGAAGCTGCTTGCTCAGCACCTTACACAGAATGCGTGATGCTTTGTAAATCTGACTCAACAATGTTTTGTGTTTGGTTTTTTTCATTATTGCTTTCATAGACGTAAGTGCTACAGGAACTATAATCATTAAATGTGCTATAAATCACTTCTGTGTTTTGAACCTTGTGGCAATGACTGAACTGCTGACTTCATTGCAAAGTTTGGTGCTGATAAAATTTGGGCTGGTGTTGATGTTGAGACACAATACTTTCAGAAATAAATTTTTGAAGACTTTTGTAGCTAGCTAGGTCCTGTGCTTTTTTAGTTGGAATTTGTCTTTTATCAATACACTAGTATTAGAATGGGAATAGCTGTGAAAACTCAGAGACACAAATGCTACTGTTAGATGATTTACTTAAATGTCGCATTTGGCATTGGTTTATCATGCATTTCTGAATGTTAAGAGCAGTCATTTTCTAGAGGAAGTGACTACTGATGTAAGAGGCAACAGCCTGCTCCATTGTCAGTGGGTTTGTGGGTGAAATTTTCCCTGGCTGCAAAAAGCCCGGGGCTGGCTTGTAGCCCACGGCTCTAAAAGCTGCCCTTCACACTCTGGCTGCATGAGGCAGGTCTCGGGCTCCCAATACTGTGTGCGAGGAAGCAGCTGGCTGAAACCTGCTTCTGTCAAAGGTGTCCAGAGCGTTGCAGCTTCTCTTTCTGCATTTTATGTAGAGTCAATCGTAACCTCCATAACAAAGGATAACTCTTTGGCTAACGTGTAATGCTTAGGTAGGTTTTTAAAATCTGAGTAGTAGTGAGTACATGTTACTTAAAATGTTTTTACAGTGTTTTTTTTCTGGGAAAAATGTTTTATTAATCTTTTTCATGCATTAGTGAATGCAACAATACCGCAGTACACATATTTAATAAAGAAGGATGTCTGGAGGCTGTGTTACATTACATGAAGAAGTTTTCTACAAATGTGGATCTGGCTATTTCAGTAGGTAAGTGGTCAAAAGATAAGGATTTAAAGATCTATTTTTCTTTTTTTCTTCAGTATGTGGGCGTGACACTGATGTCGCATCCATTGCATCATGTGCCTGCCTTAGCGTTACTTAAACTGTACATGGAATATTCTTCAAATTCCTTTCAGAGGCTGACATCTGTTGTTCTTGTTTTCAGTCAAAGGAGAATGGCTTATTGGTGGTTACATGGGAGGAATAAAATTGTGGAAAGGAAGTCTTACCTGGAGACTGTGCTTTTTCACTTTGTTTTCTGGTTTTGATAATGAAGGGCTTAACTGGTAGAGCAAAGGACATAATCCATATATAAACCCCTCAAACAACTCCCTACCTCTTTTCTCCACGTCAGTGTACAGTGGAGAAATTGAACTTTGAGTAGGTTTGTGTAGATGAAGTGAATACAACTAGTCCCATGTCTGAATGTGGTACTGTCCTCACCTCTTTATGTACAGGTTTGCCATAGAATGGCTTTTAATCTGAAACGCAGCTTGCGAAGGACAGTGTCACACCGTACAGGATGCTGCATGCAATGTTTTGTTCCTGTGCCTGTGTTTCATTACTCCAACTTTGAGGAAGATAATGCTTTCTCATTAGGAGAGTGAAAGCTACTGTTGGGTTTGTTAATTATCTTTGTTGTTTGCTGCAGCAAACTGCTTGCAGGCAGTGACAGAAGATAATCCAGATCTTCTTTCTTCATTTAATGCATCTGCACAACAAGTATTGGAAACCGTGATGTTGTGTCCAGACAGCACAATGAAGCATGTCCTCCTGAGAACGCTGATAGCAGGTACGGTGCTCAGGGCCTCCTTGGTTTTGTGTTGGAGAGCACGGCAGGGAAAGGGGTGTGGGAAGGACAGAAGGCTTAGTCTTCCCTGCTATGGCCTGGACATCTGATCCACAAGGCTTGTATAGATGGTTCATGAAGTTATTTCTGACTTTTGGGGTTGTGTTTTGGAGGGAGCAGATACCTGCAGCTAGTTTTAACAGCCTTAAATGCTTGATTCTGAATTCAGTACCTGCCCAGTGATAACCCATTCTAATTGTTCATTTGGTTTTCAGCAGTGACACGAGTCAATAATTAGCAGTACAGAAATTGTTTTGATCTTAATAGGTTTCGCTTTTTATCTCAGATTCTCTACCTTGGTTTCTTCTTCCTGCCATAAATGCTCAAACATGGTGATTTTTGATACTGGAGTGTAATAAATTAGTTTTGAGACTCCTTAGAAAATTCTTCTCTCATGTGGATTTTTCACAGGTAAAAAGCATCACCAAGGTCGCTCCACATAAATACTCTCTGTAGTAACATGCTGAAATTTACTTGAGCTTAAGATATGGGCAAAACACAGTTCCTACAGATTAAGTATATGAAATGCTAAACAAATAATACAAGTCTGTAGAGAAAAGACTTGAGCATTCATACTGAAATATAAGCGCCAAGTATTTTAAGTAGTGGAAGCTGTACCCTTACAAAACATATGGCTATTACAGAGCTGGAAATTGAATATTTTAATAATTTTTGTATTTCAACTATCTTGTGTTTAGGCACTACCTGGAATATCAAGGATACCATTCCACCGGGCAGCCTGGGCAGCGTGGTTAATGCAATCCTGAAGATTTTTTCAGAATCGCTAGCAATAGATGCTGGCGAAATGATTATTCGTATGAATGAAGTTGAAAAAAACAGGTTAAAACTTGCTGCGGAGGCAGAAACAGAGGAAGGCATGAGTGACGTTATAGACAATTGTGTTTTGAGTGGAGATGATGGCATGGAGGAAATACCAAAAGGAAAAGTCCGGAGAGAAAATGACATTTCAGATCTACTTCCAGTAAGTGTGGCTGGCTTCTCCACTGACACCCTCGTGCTTTTGGCTGAGCATCGGCCTGGTCTTACCTCAGCAGTAGCCGGAGTAAACTTCCTAGGAGTGTTCCGAAATCTTAACTGCCAAACAGCTTGACTGTTTTAGCTAAAACTCAAGGATGAGCATGGAGAATTTCAGCACAGCTTGTGCCAATGTGATCAAGTTGCACGGCACATCAGGAAAGTGCATTTCCATTTTTTACCTCTAGTGAAAGGCACAGGCTTATCTGACACTTCTACCTGTAGCTACTGCAGGAAGTCCTGATTTCTGAGTAAGGCGAGAGAGGTTTTTGATGGTGGTTCCTATTCAGTCGTGAGAGGAGATGGCTCAGAGATTAGCAAATGCGTTTGCTATTGTGCACATGAAAAGAATAACAGAAATACATATTTCTGTTAAGGCTTTAGCTGAACATTAGGTAATCATTTCTGTTACAACTTGAGTGCAGGTGGCCTTTCTTGAAAGTAAAATTTGTTCTGAAACATACAGCAGTAAGATGATAGATAATGCCTCTTAGATTTGTGGGATTTTTTTAAAGTTTTGATATAGGATGAGAAGAGGAAATGGCTAGATTGTATTTTTGGCTCGAGTACTTTAAATGCACTGAAATTATGTTTTGCAAAATTAAATGTAGTTCATGTTTTCATTTTTTAGTCTGATAAGTGGGAACTGAACGAAGTGACAGCTTTACTGATGGCTCAGCAGACTGCTCTGGAAATCATTGTTAATATGTGCTGCAGCGAAGGTTTGTAGGAATCTCTTTCATTGCAAGTGCAGTGGTGCATTTTGTTTCTGGAATAGGTCACGTTCAGTTTGCTGTTTGGTGATCTTAGCTTTTAAGGGTAAAAGCATATAGATTTACTGACCCTGATACCCTCATCTTGAGTCCAGGTTGGATTGTACTTGCTATTACTAATTTAAGTGTGATTTTATCATTTAAGTAATTCCTGTTGCTTCCCTATGTTTTTGCATGATATAGAATCATAGAATCATAGAAT
>NW_009710607.1:0-20883 GCF_000703405.1 Apaloderma vittatum | reverse complement strand
ACCCCTGACATTCTGTGATTCTGTGAATTCTGTAATAGAATTCTGATTTTTCAAATATACCTGTTGAAGAGCAGGCAAGGTGAACAGCAGCTCTCTTGAAAGTCACAATGTGCTTGACAAGGGGTTTTTATGTTTTGCTTGATTTATTCATCCAAAAATTAGATGCATGTGATTTACATTCCTAATAATGTTGATAATCCTCATAATGTTTATAATCCTTATCATTTTCAGTAATCTGTCCTGCAGAACCTGGAAGCATAGGTTAGTCTTCTCTGCTGTGGTCTTTGGGGATGGATAACTAGTGAAGAAGTATAAAGGAGTTACGCTGCTTTTTAATGGGTCTTGGCTGCTACTTGAAAATACACGTTTCAGTATTTACCTGAACTAATCTAATGTACTGCAAGCACCTGCTCTTAGTGTTTGCTACCATTGAACTATGGTGTGAATAAGGACTTGCAGCCGTGTATATAACAGGATTCAAGATTTTTGTGTTTTGTGAGGCTTGAGGACTAGTGACAGTATTTCTGTCAGAAGTTCTTTGAAGTCTGGAGGCTTTTAAACAAGTCTGCATTGAAGTACTTTGTTTACAGTGGAAAATAACATGCAAAATTAGGGGGAAATAACTCACACAACATTCGGATGGGAATATGGGCACTGGAAGAAATAAGATTGCCTGTTTCCTTTGAGATCATGTTGGATAGGCACTTTTTTTTTTAAACAGAAGGCTGAACAATTGCATTTTTCATCTGTTGATCTCAACAGGTATCTATTTAACATGCCATCGAGCGTTTGGGGCATCTTACTTCAGGTGGTACTTATTTCCCCTTTATCTTTTGTTGGCTACACTGTTTATTCTCTGGTGCCTCAGTAGGTCTTCCCTCTGGCTGAACTGTCTCAAGGTCTTGGTCACATCATGGTGTGTTGTAAAAGGTATCATTTTTAGCTAGGGAGAGGATCTAGTCTAGGTAGTCCATACAAAAGAGCAGGGTCATAATTTTCTTGATCTCGCCCCACTGGTGTCAGTAGTATGCAGATGGGTGGATTAAAGCAGACGAAGTATTTCAATTCTAGAAGCTTTTAGTTGCATTCACAACATTGAAATAAAAGGTTTCTGATCAAATTTCTGTGAGTGAAATTCCACACATCGTTTTCAACCCCCAAACTTTGAATGAAAAACTAGAAATATTAAAAGTTTCTATCAGGAAGTCAGTGTCTCTACTTTCTTAATTTTATGATTGTTGTTTTTAAAATCTCATGTGTCTTTCCCTGGGGGATAACAGAACTGAGGAGAAAATATATCTATTCCCACATTAAGAATAGCTCAGAAACAGATGCTTTGCAAAAGAATTGCTCTTAAAAGATTAGTAAAATGCACTGTTGCCAAAATCAGAAAATGAAGTTATTAATGGCCTTTCTGAAAGCGTGGTTGTTTAGATTAGAAACTCTTGTGAGGACTGCTATGTTTCTGACAAAATCTTTGAAAAATATGTCAGACATATGCAGCCAGAAAAGAAGGAAATGTTTTAAACCAACCCACCCACCCTTGTGTCGTGGTTTTATACGTGTATCAGTCAAAGCCAAATATTCTACCTGAAGGTTTCACCATTCAGCATGTTACCTTCATGAAGCCAAATTACAGATTTCTCTAAAAGTGGTGAAAACTTGGCTGTTTCATAATAGAGATGTAATTTTCTGTTTTTAAAAAGTGCATTTCTCAAAATACATCGATTTCATTTTGTGTCTCATTACTTAAGTGATAATGACTAAACATTTTCTTAGTAGCAAAAATTATGTAGTGATCTTAACTAATCCAGTCTCAACTCGTAGATATGAGTAAAAGTAAGTCTCATTCTAGTAAGAAAAGCATTCTGAGGGACAGCAGCGTAAGTTTTCCCACTGGCACTGAAAAGCAAGCAGAGGAGCTTTTCTCTCTACAGCTGCAGCCTTAATGAGGGTCTGAGCTCTTCTTTGAACCTTCTGGATGCAACTGTAGTCCCAGCTTTGCCCTTGTTGACACTGTAATGTCAGGAATCTCTTCTCTCAAATGTTTTGTACCAGGCTCAGGAGACACGTGGGAGTCTGGTTCAGCATCCACCCACTCATCCATCGTACCCGCTGTGTTGCATCTATCCTCATGCTATTCCCTTGTCCCCATTTTTTCAGCTGAGCAGGATGTTTCCTGTTTCTTCCTTAAGCTACCGCATAGTTGTTACCAGTTTGTCGCTTGGGAGGCACCTGTGCTTTGTGTGTGCAACGCTTCAAAGAAACATAGACAATGTAAAATTTCTTTTGGCTGAAACCCCTTATTTTGAAAGTAAATATGTCCGTTGGTGTCTGCTACTATTCTGCGATAAAACTCATGGGGGACAGTTGATACGGGAAAAAAAATAACTGTGCTCAGTTTTTAAAATACAAATCTTCACATGTGATTACCAGAACAGTGTCCAAGGAGGGCTCATTAGAGGGCCCTTTTATAGGCGAAATAAGTCCTTTGTGGGAATGACTGTGATGAGCGATTTGTTGGGGAAAAAATTTTCAGCTTCAGAATGGAGTATCTGGCCAAAGGAGTGGAGAGAGGGAGAGCCTGTTTGCCCAGCGCCTGGAACAGTTCAGTGAATGGGGGCCAGGAGGGATCTTGCTTTGCTTCATGGGTTGGAGATATTAAGGTGCCCACAAATTCAGCCGCAGTGGCACAGGACTGACATAAAACTAGAAGACAGCCTGAAAGCACTTGCATTTGCTGTTTTGGGGGTTTGTGGTCATACTAGTAACGATACTTTTCTTGTCCTGATAGCAGGATGATTTTGCAAAACTGCCAGACCATTTTTTTTTGTTTCTAAAGTTTTTTTCAACAGTGAACATTGCAACAATAATAGCAATAGTAATACAATAACAATATTACAATATTAACAATATTGTATATATGACAATATTATAATAGTGATAATAACACATTTACTGGTTTGCAGGTCCAATAGTTGCAGAACTTATTACTGCTTTACAGCCCCTTCCCGTATTATTTTATAAGGAACAGTGCTGTGATGTAGCTTTTCATCCATCTTCAAATGTTTGCACATAAAACCTCTAGCAACACAGTGAAAATGCTTCCTGATTCTGTTGCCTTCCTCTTTTCTAATATTCCCTCTACAGATCCCTTGACATTATTTCCCTTTCTCTGCAGATTGCTGGTAGGAGCTCCTCGGGAAAAGGCCTTTCCATCCCAGCAAGCCAACAGAACGGGAGGGTTGTACAGCTGCGACATCACATCTCCAAACGCACGCTGCACACGTGTGGTGTTTGATGAGGAGAGTAAGTTTGTCAGCACTTTTTTTCTGGATTGAAACAGTTTTCTGATTTTTCGTTTGATGTATACTGCATCCAGTTCTGGTGTCCCCACTGTAAGAGGGACATAGATCTGTTGGAGCGTGTTCAGAGGAGGCCACAAAGATGATCCAGGGGCTGGAGCAGCTCTGCTATGAGGACAGGCTGCAGGAGCTGGGATTGTTCAGTCTGGAAAAGAGAAGACTTTGGGGGGACCTAATAGCTGCCTTCCAATACCTGAAGGGAACCTACAGGAAGGCTGGGGAGGGACTTTTTACAAGAGTGTCCACTGACAGGACAAGGGGAAATGGGTTTAAGTTGAAGGAGAATAGATTCAGATTGGATCTTAGGAAGAAATTCTTCAGTACGAGGGTGGCAAGACTTTGGAATAAATTGCCCAGAGATGTTGTGGCTGCCCCCTCCCTGGAGGTGTTCAAGGCCAAGTTGGACAGAGCCTTGAGTAGCCTGATCTAGTTGAGAGGCGGCCCTGCCCGTGACAGGGAGGTTGGATTAGAGGATCTCTAAGGTTCCTTCCAATTTAGGCCATTCTGTGATTCTATGATGTGGTTCTTTCCAGGGGCGGTGTATCAGACACTTGATTCTGTGGATTATTTTTACATAACTTTTTTTGCATCAGAATAAGTTGTAGCTTAATTGCTAAGACAGCACAAGATGCTTAAATCTTGGGAAATTTGGGTGTTGTTGCTCTTTTGTAAATTGCTGTGACACACGGTGATAGCTAGAAGCATTTAAGAAAATGGATGTTGTCAGTGATAAAATGTACAGACACTGCCACCTGCAGACTGTCTCGTGTACTGTATGAAGGACCTCTCGCGAGGACTTAAAAAAAAAAAAAAGGAAAGAAAAAGTAGTAGTTGTTAACTGTTAATATTTAAAGCTGTACTATGATACTCTGCAGCTGACCCGAAGATGGAGAGTAAAGAAGACCAGTGGATGGGTGTAACTGTCCAAAGTCAGGGGCCAGGAGGAAATGTCGTGGTAAGTCTAAAGGACTAACTTAGGAAAACATTTTTGGGTCTACAGTAAATGTGGATGGTCTGTGTTTCTATGCAGCTCTCTGAAAGGTAACTTTCCTGTGTTTGCTCCTGTGATTTCTTGTAAGGACTTAAGTGTCTCCTTGGCAAAGTAAGACACATGAGACTGTAAAAGCTTTAAATTATTTTTCTGGCTACGAGTTAGCCTTTCCTTATAACCTTTGTAGCAATCTGGGATGGAGAGTTCGATTTCAGGCTGTCTATTTAATTGTTCTTGTGATACACACATTGTTCCTTTTAAATGCTGCTTCCTACAGAAACAAGAGAGAGTAGTGTCATAAGGTTGTGGAAGTAGCAGGCTGTGGTCAGCCGGCTTTCCAAGATGATCAGCCTCACTTTCATCAGGGCCTTTGGCTGTGTTCCTGCTACAAAATAGTGTGGCCACTGCACTGCAGTAAGGCTACCAGCTATTTTTTTAAAGAGTTACCAGAGAATTTTACTTTTTTAGCTCTTTCTCAGTTAAATAAACCTCTTGTGGTGCTGCAGGATACCAGCTACATCATGAAATGGGTGCACAATGAAGCTTCCCCATCTAATTATGTTCTTGCAGGTTAATGTCACTGCTTCCAAAACTGGGGGCAAGTGAATCTGGAGTTAATTAAGGATGTGGAGGCAGTAATAACTTGCTTCAGTCTGCCTCAAAACCCAAAGGGGGGAAGAGCAGACACAGAGTCGTGCTCACTGAATAATTGATCATCAGCTAATGCTGTCTTGTCTTTTCTGAGAAGGAACTTTGTAAGTGACAAGTGGGAAATGCACTTACTAGATGGGGTGTGGGCAGCCTGAGGGTCGCAGGGCAGCACTGCAGTGCTCTGAGTGTGGAGTAGCTCCGGCTTTGCCTTAGGTTTAAGCCTTGAAGGGTTGTTAGCTCAGAAACCTGGCTTGCTTATGCTCTTCACACACCTCCTGCGTCTGTTTTTGCAAAAAAACACTGCTGGCAAAGGGGCTTGAGTGTTCCAACTCTTTTTACAATGGTTTAGTGGTTACCCCACTTAACCCAGAGGCAATTCATCCCTTGTGTTAAATATTTGAGTAGAATTCTGTTCCCAGGTGAGCAGTCTAAAAGGTTAAGGAACCTCAGTGCTGCTGCTCTGCCCCAGTGACAGTTATTCCCTAAGTGGGACATCCAGCATAGGAACACCCTCTCTCCCCTCCACTGGAAAAGCTTTCAGCCTCTGCTTTGAGGCACTTTTCTGGAAGGGGCGAGTTCTGAATAGTCTCACGTAGACAGTAGCTGAACCAGCTTCTCATGTTGTGCACACAAGTGGGTAAGTCATTTAACTCCGACAGCTGTGAGTGACAGCTTATTTAACTCTAACACAGCCACTTCTTTATGAGAGATAGGGTGGTTCTGTCCTTACTTCTCGAAAGAGAAGGGTTAGGTATCAGGGAGCGCTTCAGGGCAAAAAGCCTAAATCCCACAGAGAAGAGGAATTTAACCATGTGGTTTTCCTTGACCATGAAGCTGGTGCCTCTGGCTTGTATCCATACATGCCCAACTTTTCCCCTGTGCTGCCCACAGTGAACAGTGGACTCTCTGCATTGTAGCAGGGATGTGTGTACAAGATGACTGACTTACAGCATTGGTAGCATGAGGTACTGCTCAAGCAGACGAGCTGCCTTTGACTTGCCCACAAACATACAGAAAGCGTCACTTACTATCTCTTCTATCTTGCAGACATGTGCGCATCGCTATGAGAAAAGGCAGTATGTAAACACAGTGCAGGAAACCCGGGATATCATTGGAAGGTGCTATGTGCTGAGCCAGGATCTCACTATTAAGGATGATATGGATAATGGAGTATGGAGCTTTTGTGATGGTCGTTTAAGAGGCCATGAGAAGTTTGGTTCCTGTCAGCAAGGTGTTGCTGCTACTTTTACCAGAGACTATCATTATATTGTGTTTGGTGCCCCAGGCACTTACAATTGGAAAGGTAGGATCCGGCTTCCTTCCTGCCCACCCTTCCCATTTCCTCTGAGATTGCTCACAAGGGTTGCATCCTAAGTTGGTTTTGTTTGGTTGTTTGTTTTTTGGAGGGGGGAGGGGATAAGAGGGAGCTAATGCTTTTACTTGTTTGCACAAAATGCTGTGTCTCTGTATCAAAAGTATTTACTGAAGTTTCTTTACACAACTTTGAGCGAGTACTGAAGAATGGATAGTGGAACTTGGCACATATGTACAGCAAACGTTTCCCTGACTAGTCTTGATCTTATGGTGGGACTGACTGCTTGCTTTGAGACTTCCATACTGGAACAAAGGACTAAATTAAAGTTACTTGACCAACCTTTTTACCAGCATTTAAACAAATGTGAGATAGCTGCACTGAGATCTGTTTATCCTGCAGTATTCTCCACTTTGTGAAGTCTGTGGAAAGTAGTACTTTCCAAACGAGATACTGAAGAATTTCACAAATATAACTGAACAGAGCAATACTGCATGTATTCATATCTAAATCCATGGATATTCGTGTAATATTCTGTAGATCATCTGTCTGACTGAAAGCTAAGTACTCTGTATCTTCTAGGAGATACTCCAAACCTTAAGGGAAAAAAACTCTAGAGTTTCTGTTAGTTTATATTCAGAAACATGTAAGTGGCTGGCTCTGTCTTTTTCTTACAATGACTTTTCCCCATCACACTTCATTACACCAACAGCTGCAAACACTTCCCTCTTTAGAACATCTAATCCTCAAACCATTACATTTTTCCGCTCGTACACCTGTGCCTGCTATATGAACCATGCAAAATCTTTGAGTTAAGCTCTGGCACAAGGTGTACTTTAGTGAAAATGTAATCTTCCATGTCAACAAAATCTGACCAAGCTGAAACAGCATATTGGGTTCAGACACTGCTTTACTTTAGTTGCAGAGAAGCTATGACAGTATATCGGTCATAAGAGTATTTGTTTTTGTATCATGGAAAAACATGCTCATGCTTGCCAAAATATTAAATGTGCCTATTGACAGAAGGGAAGCACACATTCTAGCAAACAACAGCTCTTTTCCCCTTTATAATGTTCTATAAACATACCACTGGTGTTTGCCATAGCTGACCAGTGTTGTTTTTTTTTTTTTTGGTATTCCTGTGTACTTACTTCCCTTTTAAGAGAGGCTTTATGAGGTTAAGAACTGTGGGATGAGGGTGGTTCCTGACCAAGTTGGTCCCATTTTTGTTGAGAATTTTCTTGGTATCTCATGTTTTCCAGATCACTGTATAGCCTCTCTGTAGAGCTGTGTGAGATTCTGGCACATGAACAGAACCTAGAAATTCACTGCGTTTTGAAAACACTTTCACCCAGTGCATTATTCTGTGTCCCATTTAAACAGCAGTCGCTATCTCATTCATTGTCATTAATGTTAGTTGAGAACCATTTATCTGTTACTTTTCTCCCTTACCATTCATTGCTTTTATTTTATCATTTCATTTCTTCAGGGGTGGTTCGTGCAGAGCAAAAGAACCAGACGTTTTATGATCTGGGTATCTTTGATGATGGGCCTTATGAAGTTGGTGATGAGAGCCGCCAAGATAAGAATCTAGTTCCTGTTCCAGCTAACAGTTACTTAGGTAGGATTCAGTACATACGGTAAATCTCTGTGGGCTTCTTCAACATTTGTGATCCCAGCCTGGTGCAATGATACAAAATGGGAGCAGAACATCCGTCGTCACCCTGTTAACTGTTTTGAATAATTCACATCTCCCTCCACGGTTATGGACCAGTTAAATGATGCTCTGCTGAGGTACCTAGAAGAGCTGCTGATGTAATGAGAGATTTCAGACCTGTGATGAGGACCTGTGGATTCTCAGGGCGTAATTAGAATTTCTCTAATGGTTAAGTAGAGCATATGGCTCTGTAGTCCTTAGTCACAAGGTCTCTGCCATGTGGTATCAGAAGGTTTATCAAAATTTGATGTTCTGGATGTAAGCATGTAACCAAGACTGCAGTTTCTCTTTCCTGGTAGGTGGGTACAAATTTTTTATTCTTCAACTTCTTAAAACTCCAGCAGCCTTTCTGTGGGCCTTTAAAATACCATAGTATGAGTAGCGTTTATATTTTAAATGTGTGTGTTGCAGGATGTGAGTCTCCTGCACTGTGTGCATGCAGAAAGGCAGCAACGTGTCCTTAGGCCAGGGGCTGTTACTGTACACCACTGAGATACGCTGGTGCAGAGAAAAGGCTATGCTGCATTTCTGGCAGTTTTCTGTCCTGTATTGATCCACTGCTTTCAACATACACAACAAATACAATTTTGGTAACTTGAAACTGGAATTTCTGTGTGAGTGGTGGAAAGCTGAGCAGCTGAGAGGGGCATTGCTAATATAAAAAGTGAAAGCAAGTCAAGAAGAGAGAAAGCTTAGAGCTTACATAATGGTTAGAAGAAATAGAACGTGAACTTCCGTTAAATATCAGCAGTAATTACTGGGTGTAATTTTTTTTTTTTTTACATAAAAATAACAAGAGCTTACTTTAAAAGACAAGCTGATAGCCTGTTCTGGTGAAGTCAGAATTGGTAGGGTGAGGAGTGTTGTGGAGGTGTTTTGCTGTGAAGAGAGCAATACTGACTTCTTGTGGTTTCATAACAAATGTGTTTGCCTCCTACATGAAAATGCTGCCTTTGGTTTGTCACAATCTAAACCACTTCCACGCAAGCCTGCTGTTCTCTGGCATCACTCTGTGTAGACAGCAAATAACCACACTTACACCTGCTTTGCGTAACTATTTTTTTTTCTTCAATATTCACTCATGTTTACAGGTCTTCTATTTCTGACAGCTGTATCTGATACCCACCCAGATCAGTTTGTATACAAAACGTTGCCTCCCGGCATAGAGGTGGACAAATCGGTGGATGTAATGATGAATAGCTACTTAGGTTTGTGACCACATGAGGTGGCAGCATCTGGTCAGACATAAATCTCCAGACCTTTGACGTAATCCTCCTCCCTCCATCCCCCCTCATCTCAAATACATTGCAAGTAAAAGCATGTAAAAACGGATTTGGATGAAGAGGAGCTTACAGAGTAACATGGCTTCAGAGAAACAGTGATTCGTCACACATTTCTCCAAACCCTCTCATCCCTCCCACAGCTGGGACTCCCTGAATTCTTCTGAAACTCTCTCATTGTGAATTGCTGTAATTGAGAATTCTCCTAGTACTGGTGAAGTGTTTCAGAAGGGAGATGTCAGTCTGCTGACTAGTGTCTGTCTTCCTTGCAATATGTGTAATTTTCTACTTTGGCCTTTGTTGGTACATGCAGCATATTCCTTTAACTCAGTTTTTCATGTATTTTAAAGCATATTTATTTCTATAAAGAATATGTAAGATTACATTAATTTGAATGTGTCCTTTAGGGCTGCATTAAATCAAAATTGCCAATTTCACCATTACTGTGCAAGGTGATTCTCAAATACCGTACACATCATCCATGTAAAATACTGTGCCTGTGCAGTACATTTTGCATGTTTGCAACAGAATGACAGTGACTTGTACTTAGGAAGTTTTATCATAATTTTGCCAGAGGTGAAATACTCAAGCTATATTCAAGTGGTAAGGTAGTGTCATTTCCAAGCTGGTGTGTTTAAAAATGATCTTGTATTTAGTGTCTGGGAACGTTAGATCTGAGTGAGCAATGAAATAATACATTTTCTGGGGGGAATACTTAAATGTAACATATGGAGGAATGTAGACCTGTAAATGTGCACCCACGGGTCCAAAGAGAAATGGAGAATTCCCAGTATATCGTACTGTGTTTTAGACAAAACTTCTATTCAATATACCACTTTAATATAGTAGGGGAATTTATTTTTCCTATTAACCATAGAGCCTGGTAATTTGTTTGCTTATATTTTATTTCTTTCTCTGTTAAAGGTTTCTCTTTGGACTCTGGTAAAGGAATTGTCTCCCAAGATGAGATGACTTTTGTGTCTGGTGCCCCAAGAGCCAACCACAGCGGAGCAGTTGTTTTACTGAAAAAAGAGAAAAATCAGAGAGCACTTTCACTTGAGCACATGTTTGAAGGAGAAGGGCTGGCCTCTTCTTTTGGCTACGATGTTGCTGTTGTGGATCTCAACAGTGATGGGTAATCCTGCTGCCTGTGAAAGGGAGGATGGCAATCTGCTCTGCTTTGGTTTTTCACATTAGAAACACGAGAAATGCCTAATCCCATCTTGGCTGTTTTGCTGGAGGAAATGGCGAGCATCCCGGAGAACCAGCCAGGACACAGCTTGTAATGTCAGTGCAGCTGTTGTTGCTGGGCCAGTTCAATACATTTTTAGTCTTTGTTCAGAAGCTCTTTGGCTGGCTGACCTTGAGACCACAGTCTGATCAGTTATTTGTCACAGTTCTTCCGTAAAAGCACTGCTTTATTTTATTTTTTTTCTTTAATTCTAAGATGGCAAGACATTGCTGTTGGAGCCCCGCAGTATTTTGACAGAAGTGGAGATATCGGTGGTGCTGTGTACATCTACATTAACCAGAAAGGCAAATGGGAAGGCGTAAAACCTGTTCGCTTAAATGGAACCGCTGACTCCATGTTTGGTCTTGCAGTTGAAAATGTTGGGGACGTTAATCAGGATGGATACCCAGGTGAGTGAAAAATTATTACAGTAAAAACATATGTGACTTTTTTGCTAATGTCAGACTTGGAACATCTTACCCTTATCATGATTGCAAACTGCAGAAAGAGTAAGAATGATTTTAGATGTTGCAACTTATTTTCAACAGATATTGCAGTAGGGGCTCCATATGACGGTTTTGGCAAAGTATACATTTATCATGGATCCAAGAATGGAATAAATACAAAACCAGCACAGGTAATGAAATAAACTTTATATAATTAGTCTTGTACAAAATTAAAGGAAAACAGGGCTATCCATCTTCTTCCTTTTCATTACTATGTGGTGTGTATGCAAGGAAAGTCGCAGGACCCTTCAGAGACTGCACTGCTGATCAGAAAGATTAGGAATTCCTGGTTTTAATTAACTTGGAATTTTAATCTGATTTTAATTAACCTGGAACTAGCTGTTCAGAGAGGTGGTAAAAGCCCCATCCATGGAAACATTCAAGGTCAGGGTGGATGGGGCTCTGAGCAACGTGATCTAGTTGAAGATGTCCCTGCTCACTGCAGGGGGGTTGGACTAGATGAAACTTCAGTGTCATTTGCATGAACATACATTTCCTTGTATGTCTTCTTTCTTTTTTGTTTTTTCCCCTTGCTATAAGACAATGATGTTCACTTGTTACTTATTCCACTTTTATTGCTTTTAAATGTCTGAATTCCCTCCAATCTGTTTGCTCTTTAGATTCTTGATGGTGAAAAAACAGGCACCAATTTCTTTGGTTACTCTCTTGCTGGAAACATGGACCTGGATAAAAATTCCTACCCTGATATTGCTGTTGGTTCCCTTTCAGATTCTGTATCTGTGTTCAGGTATTATATACAGAACAGTAACTGATTACACCAAGGTTTTGGTTTTAGCGTTTTAAAAACAAACTGCTAGGAAGTAACAAAAAGCTGTTTGGACCTGAGTGTATTTGTCCTTCTACAAGTTGGAAATTCTGGGGGAAAAAATTCTACGAACCAGTCTGTTAGTTATATCAACCTCTTTGAGAAGCTTCCTCACAAGCAGCACAGGGTAAGAGTGTGAACGTGGACAGTTCCTGCGGAGCACTGGTGTGTGCAGTGTGCCTGCTGGTGCCCTTGCTGTGCCCTGCGGTAACTCGCTTGGATGCCTGTGTCCTTTGATGGAATTAAGGGCAATAACTCACTTCTCCTTAAGGCAAAAGAATAGCTGATAGTTTTGCTAGAGCTTTTGTTTGCTGCTGTTATATATATCTAATCCTGCTCTACTGGAGATAGCAAAAAGCCAAGCTGAGGATCTAAAAGCAGTGAGGCACACGCCCTTGCAGAGGTTGCAGTGGGGTCCGTGGAACAGCTGTGAGGGAGCCCTGCTGCAGAAAGGATCCTTTTGGATTTCTGTCATGTGTGCCTTAATTAGGGATGAGATCACAGTCTTTTGCAGACCTCCGCTTTTTTTCCAGCTTAGTCTACTGCTTAGTAATCTCTAGTAAAGACCAGGAAGAGAACTGTCTCCTCTATCAGAGCTGTGAATGCTGCATCCAGTTCAGGTCTTCTGCAGTTAGTCTCAGGTGCCAGCCGAGGGGGAGCAGAAACTCTTAGTTTTATCTTAGTTTTGAGCATGAAGTAACTCTACCTTTCAGGCAGAATGACCTTTTCTACAGTTTTTTGATGATCCCATCTCTAAGGTGTATGTCTGTGTACATACTTGGATTGAAATAGCACCCAACAAAAGCAACACATGCCGCTTGTGGAGAAGGACAGAGTAGGTGAAAGGGAAGTTGGTTAGATTATTAAGTGTTCTACTTGCCAAAAGGAGCTTTAATCATTTGCTGATAAAGGCAGTAAAAATCTTTACAGAGGTCAGAACAAAAACCTTTATGGTGACAAATGGTGAAAGGGGTCACTCAGTTAAAAAACATTTGCTAGAAAAGGAGGAGGTGACTTACTGGTCATTTTGAATAACCCTGAGATGCTTCGATGAGAGTGGGATCAGATCATTCATTTGTTCATGTGAACTGTCTTTTCTTGTCCCTGCCAAAAAAAGAAGAGAAAGTAAAAGTTGTCAGGCTGAATTATGGTTACAGCCTGAACGCAGAGGAGTCAGGAAATGAAAAAATTGTTTCCCACAGCCACCCAGGCTCCACATTGTGATCATTAATCTAAATGAACTTCAGTACCTACAGTTGTTCACAGGGGCTGAATTACTATAAGGGTGGGAACCATCACTTTGAATGTTCTGGTTTTTGTATGTGTATAAATTGACCATCACATCATCACACTAATGTACCCTACTTCCCCGTCAGGCATTTAACACAACTGCAGTTGTTTTTTGTGACTTGCTTTGCTTAGCTTTAAGTAGCTTTTGTTTCGAACCATTATCAAAGGCAGAGATATTTCAAAGGTATTTCTTGGGGTGTCCTTGTTGCAAATCAGTGCAGACATGGAGGGCGTCTGGGATTCACATGAGTTATTTTATTAAACTCAATAGAAACTTCTTTTTCTTTCTTTTTCCTCTCCTTTTCATTCCCCGTTTTTTCTCCCAAATGAAGATCTCGGCCTGTGATAAGCATTAGAAGAAGTATTACAGTACAGCCTGACAAAATTGATCTAAAGAAAAAGAACCCTGAGGACCCTAGTGAAATATGGTAAATTTTTTTTTAAAACTACTCTATAGGAAACCTTGATGTATTGAGCCTTCTGTTCTCAAAATTCGTTCAGTCAGTGATGATGTTGCAGTGAAGAGATACGACAGTCATGCAGGTTAAGCAAATTTTATCTACATGTGATCATTTTGACTTCCTGAATTTGCTGGGACTACTATGCTAAAGACAAGATGTGGAGTATGTTCTGGTCACAATGTTCATTTTTGAAAAAGAATGTCACTTTGCTGCTTAAAATTTTAACCTAAGTGTCAGCTTTCTCACGAATAAAGATGTAAGAACAAATGCCAAAAAAATTTTGGTTAATTGCTTGTTAACCATTTTATCTTGCTTTGTAATTCAATATAGTAAGTGTCAAGTTACTGTTGTAGCATAAAAATGACAGTCATAAGACTGATAATATCAGTCAATGAACTATTAAAATTTTTCAGTCTTTTGGACCATGCCTTAATAAAGTTAATACTAATTTCTTGGCACTTTTTACAGGATGGATGTGAAAGCATGTTTTCAATATACTGCAAACCCCAGTGATTTAAATCCAAGAATAAGTAAGTTCTGAAGATAATTTTTTTTGGTCTTTTTGTGACATGGTTAGTTTTCTGGGTTTTTTTTAGAGTGTATCATGGAAGAACAGGACTCAAATTATAGTGACTCATCTCAGACTGTGACTGTCAAATTTAAAATGTGACTCAATACTCGGATTAATCAGCTCTTGCACTACCTGTATTTAAAGGAAGATGCATTGAGTCATGCAGGTGTGTTAGGAAGTTCTGTGGATGACAGACTGAACTGAAGCTTTCTGGGTGATGTCACTGCCAGAGAGCAAATGGTTGCCACATGGAGGAAAACCATTTTGCCTTTCTAGATTGCTGCTGCTTTAGAAGATAGTTTTAAAAGCCCATTTTCCATATAAGTAAGCATTATTTCTTAGTGGAGACTTACCTATAAAATGGTGTTCTGTATTCATGAATTTTTTTTTCCTTAAAATCAGTAACAAATAAAAAACCACCTGTGTATTTAATAGGAGTCTGGAAGAGTCCACCATAAATATAGTTTAAAATGTAAAGCGTTAGTTTCTAATGTTCCCTGTTTTTTCTCTTGTTACAATGTTGCTGTTACTACACCTTAGAAAACTGAGGAAATGAGAATAATTTTAAGGCCAAACCTCCTTCTCCTCCTGTTTGTTGTCTTCAGTTTCTCGGTTACCTGTAAAATCCATAGGATGTACCTGAACAAGGTCCTGATCCTTCAGCAGGTCAAGTGCTTCCAGCTCTCAGAGGCGGCTCACCTGTGCCCTTCTGCATGCTCCCTGGTGCCTTGGGTGCTGCTCCCATCCTTGCAGCATTGAATCAGCTAGGTGAACACACAGATAATTAAAAGCTAACAGATCTATCAAAACATGCCTCAGGATACAACTAGAAAGCTCTACTTTCACAGTTAAAATTAATGCTTGACCTCAAAAATCCTGCTGGCTGCTTAGGCACTATTTGGGACAAAATGGGAATCAAGGACAGCCGAGTGAGAGCGTTTACAAAGTTTGTGTCTCAGCCCTCTACTGGCTGCAGTGACAGCTGCTCCAGCCAGCTCTGCCTGCTGGCCAAGTGATGGGAACTTTGGAATAAAAGGATTTGGTTTAGAAGTTTCCTGTACATCTACACACAGGGGTACCTGGCCCTCAGGGACAAAACTGACAGGCGGTGAAAGTTTTTTAAATAACTGAAAACAGTTTCTGAAGCCCAACACTGGGTGAAAGGGTCTTCTAGAATAACATTTTAAGATCATATCTGGTGAAATTAAAAGTTCTTTTTAACAAGGCAAGGGTTCTTTTTTCTAGTGACATACTTTGTTTCTGCCCACAGAGATCAACTATACATTTGAAGCAGAAAATGAGAGAAGGCAGCTAGGCCTGCCGTCCAGGGTACGGTTTAAAGACCACCAGTCCGATCAGTTTACTGCAAGCACAACTCTAAGGGGGCAGAACTCTAAAGAGTGTGTGGCAACCAAGCTTGTACTGCAGGTAAGGCAGAGTATTTTATTTTTATTTCATTTAGATCCATTGCAAACAATAGCATGCTTTTGTTTTTTCAGCCTCATGGTACCACCTCTTTATGTAACTTTAAAATCACATGCTTCAAACACACAAAAGAAAAATCACAAAGCTTCAACACTACAAAATAACCATAGGTAAAAGTAGTGCCTGTCTGTTTTCCCTGCTGCTGCTTCCTCCTTTATTACAAAGTGTGAATAAAAGTTGCAAGCACTGTGGCATACTCCAGAGATCAGTAAAGCTGAAATAATTTAGAAAAGTAGAGAGGGAATAAATGCCAAAAATGGAGAGCAGTTTCCAGCAGAAGTAATTGTTACAGAATTTAACAGCATGACTGGCTAGGACGAGAATTTTAACCCACGGCTTTCAGAGGGGATGAATGAGCAGGATGGGGAAGTGCAGTGTGTGCTCTCTGACCTGGCTGCCACACTGGCCCTTGAAGGTGACACTGCTCCAGGAGCTGAACATGTTCCCTCGCTGCAGCTCAGCAGTAACGAGCCAGCCTCCAGGGTTGCTTTTGACTACAGCAAATTAGAAGAGCCTGAACTTATGCAATAGGGGGATAGTGTGTTATTTTTCTGTTGTAGTGTGAATTTCACTTACCTGAGTTACTGCATTCCTAGGAATCCTTAACAGTGAGAGAAACTATCAGAGTGGGAAGCCAGGGAAAGAAGCACCAAAAGAGGCAGTAGGGCTGGGCTGCTTGTGTTCTTGCACATTATTAGAAAATGTTTGGTTTCTATATATGGTTTCAGTACTGCAAAATGTAGCAGAAAAAAAAATTGCTTTACTGCTTATTCTAAAATGTGTAACAAAAGTCAGTCTTTGTGTTGTTTTTTCTTCTCTGCATCGTCCATTAACTATGTCATTTAAAATATTTTAGCAGGAAAAAATTAAAGATAAGCTACGCCCCATTCCAATATCAGTCAGTGTTAAAATTGCTGGCCTGGAGTCTAGCTCACCATCCACAAGAAGAGAAAGAGCACTTCCGGATCTTATACCAATTCTAAATTCAAATGAATCTGAAACAAAGACCACAAAAGTAAGCCTTTAATATTGCAGTTTCCCATAAATATGGGCTTTGATAAATCACTGAATTTTAAAAACTGTAGAAAGCTAAATTATTACTAAAGGGAACACCTGGGGTGGCACTGGACTTGTAACTACTGGCTTGTATTTTATGTTGTTATGAACTTGATCCTGTGCTGCTTTTTCAACAAAAGTGAAGATGATATAGCTGCTGGGGTTTTTCTTCTCTCCCCTGCAAGTTTAGGAGGAAATGTACTTTTTGGTTAAAAATGAAAATCTATTGTCTCCTGCTGTGAACAGTTGTCCCACAACACAAAATAATGTGCAGTCTCATTCTTCCATGGTTAGGGTGCTGCTACAGCATTAGAGCTCTGCAGCAGTGATGTACAAGAAAGGGAGTATCTTCGGTAAAAGAATATCTTGGGTTAAAGTTCTTATTTCCTGAATGCTCACTGAAGAATCAAGCTTAAGGGTGTTTTTCCTCATTAGAAGTGTACCTCTCACTTAGAGGTACTAACTCTGTCTTTTAGTCACATTTCAAATTTTAAGTTATCAGCACCAAGGGCTATGTCTCACAAAGAAAAACTCTTGACAGGCAGGAAGTAAGAAGTTAAAACCTTATCCAGGAAAGGATATGAAGGTTATAACCTTACCTATCCAGGAAAATGTCTCTTGAGTTCCCTGTAGATGCTTTATGCAGGGCACATTAGAAATCTTGTTGTAGGCCAGTATCATGTGACATACAGTAAAAGCACTTTTGTTTGGTTTTAGGTGGAGTTCTTAAAAGAAGGATGTGGAGAAGACAATGAATGTCACAGCAATCTGAAACTTCAGTACCGGTTTTGCTCTAGAGAAGGAAATGAAGACAGGTTTACTTATTTACCAATGTAAGCCTTGATTAATGCATTGCTAAAATCCCAATTATTGAGTGCTTAGAACTTTTAGGAGAGGGTTTTGGGAGACAGAGCAGCTTTGTTCTAGTCTGGCACAGCTCTGTGAGGCAGTACTGATCTGTCAGGGCGAGGAAGGTGGGGGAGCAAGCATGGGCTTTAGAAGAAGAGTGTAGTACTGGGTCAGATGGATACAAACTGGCCACAACTGTGCAGGTATGGGCTAAAAGTTGGGAATAAAAGTTTGTAACCCCTGGAAAAATGAGATTCTAAATCAGCCTTGCAGTAGTTTTGTTGCGTGTGATACTGTTAACTGTTTCTGAGATGAAGTTCGACTGTGAGTGTGATGTGATACGCTCCAGTCAGTGGTCTAAGACAAGCAGTTACAGAGCAGTGCACAGAGAAATCATTTCACTGTAACACACACTTAACACCCTGCTGCATCCTCCTCCCTGGAGGGCCAGTGAAATTAGAAAAGAGGTGTAAAACAAACCAAAGGAAGTAATGTCTACTTACTGCCAACAGTCAGTCATCTTTAGCAGTGAGTGCCACAGCCTGACTTGGAAGCCAAAACCACGTCTGCAAGAAAAAAGTACGCCAGTAGATTTATTCAGGGAAAATTCATCACTGTTAAACATGAGCCATATGCAAGTGCTGGTTGAGAAAATACTATAAACTTTTGATTATTTGAGGGCGATAGCAGTCTGTTCTGTCCTGTTACCTGCTGGCCACTTTAAGAGGTGGAATACTGGTCTGAGGAGAAAAACTATGACCATTCATGTGCTTATGGTTTTACCATAATTCTTCCCTAATAGAGGGAAAAATATTAAATATGGTAGACCATATTTAAGAAGGAAACTTTTGTACACATTTGTTTTATTAATGCATATAACCCTGTATATTCTGTTTCTGTAGTGAAAATGGCACGCCAGTGCTTGTTCTGAAAGATCAGAAGGATATTGCCCTGGAAATAACAGTGACAAACAATCCCTCTGATGCAAAAAATCCACAGAAAGATGGTGAAGATGCATATGAAGCTAAACTAATTGCAACTTTTCCAGACAGTCTGACGTATTCCGCATTCAGGGAGATGAAAGGTTATCCTGTAAGTATTTTTAAGAGAAAATATAATGAAATTTTAAAATATTTTTAGCATATTTTTACTTTTAAGTGTATTCTGTTTAATCAGGAAAAGCAGCTAACGTGTGGAGCTAACCAGAATGGTTCTCAAGCAGAGTGTGAGCTTGGAAATCCCTTCAAAAGAAATTCCAACGTAAGTTGTGCCTATTTTTACTCAAGTTATAAAATCTGATTCCTGACTGCAGTCGTCCAAAGTTTATGTGTGTTGTAACTGGATTTGGATCTTTCTCTTTAACTTTCTAACTTGACAGGGTATTTCTATAATATTGCATGTATTAATATATATTACAAAATGTTTACATATTTCATGGGCATTCTTTCTTTCTTGTCTAGGTAACGTTTTATTTGATCTTAAGCACCACTAAAGTGAATGTTGATACAACAGACTTGGACATTAATCTGAAGTTGGAAACGTAAGTCTTTTTGTGCTGCTGTGTTTTTAATACAGTTGTAAACATTTTGAATTAATTTGCTAGATTCACAAAAGCAATTTAATAGTAATGAGAAAACTGCTAGATTTGTAAAATAAACAGCATTGTTTCCTTTTCATCATAGAACGAGCACTCAAGTTAATTCGACACCAATTATAGCTAGTGCTAAAGTGGTTCTTGAATTGCTTTTATCGCTCACTGGGTAAGTGTTTATAGTGTTAATGCGTAGTGGGGGCTGGGGATGAGAGTTTTGCTGCAGATTTCATTAAAATCTGATTATTCTCCTTTCCCACCCCCACGTGACAGAGTTGCTAAGCCTTCTCAGGTGTATTTTGGAGGCAACATCGTTGGTGAGAGTGCTATGAAATCTGAAGATAATATTGGAAACCTCATAGAGTATGAGTTCAGAGTGAGTAATTCAGATAAATTCCAGCAGCTGCTTTTAATCAAATGAACAGCTTCTCTATGCCTATGAATCCCTGGAAAAGTTGTTGGATTTAAAACTGTTTTTTCTTGTCCCGAAACCCCAACTTCCTGATCAGAACAAGCAGTCTGACTGCAGACTGGACCTTCTTTAGGCCTTGGCGTTTTACAGTCATATTTTGAGGAAGTGGCCTGAGGCTGGCTGCATGCTTGTTTTTTTTCAGAGCAGTTCATGCACATTCATTTGTACAGCAGAAAGCCCTCTGCAGGTAGGCAACAAAACTGAAACCCCAAACCCTGGCTGGGTCACGGCCAGGGCTTTGCTGATGTGCACGAAAAGCAAGTACGTGCACAGGATTGAGCAGGCACAGGAAGACACTGCGGGAGCTACTTCAAATGTGTGGGTCCATTGCTCTCTTCTGGTCTTCTCCTAGTTAGTAAATCAAGGAGGCGGCTAAGAGAGATGATTTTGGTTCTGTAAAAACTCTTGTTTATTAGCAAGAGTTGCTTTTTCTCCATCATTAATGCAAACCCTAATGTCTTTATGGATAGTTTGTCAGGATTAAAGTCATCTCTGTCAATTCTTTCCTTCCTTCTGTACCTGCATGCATAGATTAAAGCAGAAGCGTGGAGCACAGCATAAAGTTAGAGTATCTGTTGTACAACTTGCTATCATGAACAGTAGCACTAAGAAAGGAAAAAAATAGGTTAGGAAAGAACTTGCAGACCTGGGAGAGCAAGAGTTGGTTATCTGTGTCAGAGTTCCTCATAAACTTGCATTTTGCCTCAGTTGTGTAACAGACTGATTTGTTAACTCTTAATGGGAGCTGTTGTTTCACATGAAGATAGCTTTCTAAAATCAATAGCTTGAAGTTTATGTTAGGGAGTTTTAATCCTTCTGTGTTGAAACTCTGCATTTACTTGCTCTCCAGGTGTGCTAGTTTTAGTATAAGCTTTATCTTTATACTCTTTTGACTGTCTTTCATGTGCTTTAAAATTTTCTGTTAGCTGCATGCTTAAAACTTGCCCAAGTCAGTAACGCTTTCGATCAAAAGAAAATCCCTTTAAAAAGTATTTCACAGTATAAAGAATGTTTGTTTTAACAGGTAACTAACTTGGGCAGACCACTGAAAACCTTTGGTACCGCTTCCCTGGACATCCAATGGCCAAAAGAAATTAGTAATGGCAAATGGCTGCTTTATTTGATGAAAATAGATTCGAAAGACTTGGAGAAAGTCTCCTGTCAACCTGAGAGTGAAATCAATAGTCTACATGTTGCGGTATGTTACTGTCGTGGGTTAGGGCTGGGCC
>NW_009710606.1:0-8495 GCF_000703405.1 Apaloderma vittatum | reverse complement strand
TAGGGAGGTGGTTGAGTCACCATCCATGGATTTTTTTAAGTGTCGCCTAGATGTGGCGTTGAAGGATATGGTTTAGGGATGAATTTGTAGTGTAGGGTTAATGGCTGGACTAGATGATCCCAAGGGTCTTTTCCAACCTGAATTGTTCTATGATTCTATGATTCTAGAGCAAGGAAATTAAACTTAACTGCCCAAGAACTTTATAGAATGGGTCATCATGAACAGCTGTATTTGTACCACAAAAGGTAACCTAAAAACTATAAGCACTTGTAGTTAGGTACACCAGCTATTCAGAGAAGAGTGGAACGTGTGTTGCTACATACTTGGAAACTTGAGCTTTACTGACTTACAAGACAAACTAGGCAACTAGGCATCTATTTAACGGTTGCATTTAATCATAGAATGGCTTAAGTTGGACTCTTAAAGGTCTTTTCCAATGTAAATGATTCTACGATCACAAAAAAAAAGACGAGTCTTAACCCTACTTAGTTTTACTTCTGAGTTATTGTGCCTTATTATTAAGCAAGGTGAATTTGAGTGACACTAACAAGCTGGAATTTCTCTATCTGCAGTGGCAGTAAATCCAGTAAAAGCTGGTGTAACCATACACTCTCACAATAAACATATTATAGGTATTCTTTTTTTTGAGGTACATGGAAGTAAAGCACGTTTCTTTCCAAGATCCAAAGGCCAGTGTTGAAAGAATGGTATTATTGCATAAGGCTGTAACAAAAACTAGTCCAACAAACACAAAATAGTGCTTCTCTGGCAAGGATCAGATGTCGAGAGATGTTCTTTACTGCTTTAATACTGAAAGAAATCCAAAACTAGGAAAAGAATTTTTCACAAAAGAAAGTATGAATGAATGTACCTAGACAGGAAGGTACTTCTCTTTGAATATTCTGCCCTGAAAATCTGCATCCAAAAGATTACTCAGAAATTCTAGTACATATGTCCATAAAATGTTAAACAGACAGGACCCATGCAGACTATACTTAACTTAAACTACAGAGATCACAGCACTTGCTCAAATACCTATTTCAAAGGAAACTTACAGGTATGTTTTATGAGAGACATCCACATGTAAAACACTTAAACAAGATAACTTTGCTTATCTTGAAATGGATAAAAAGGAAAAACATCATGGTTTTGGTTTAAAAATTTTAGCAACTTTAAAATGGATTTATTTATTTTTTACAGTTAGTCTTTACCTCACAATTTCAAGATTCTCTCTGAAATTATCCAGAATATAAATTCTATTATTTTTTTTAATGGAAAGTAAGGTTCTCAAGTTATCCCATTGCTCTGAGACCTAAGAAGTTAAAACCAGCCCACAATTATGAGTTTCATAATAAATTAATCATCAGCCTCAATGATCTTAGTAAGAGAAAAATTAAGGAAATCTCCACAGGGAGATGAGATGCCAAGAATGTAATAGAGAAAACAAGTGCAAAAACATCATCAAGAAAAGAAGCTTATGTAACTTATGGAAGTCTACCTTAATAGCATTATTTGAAGAGACAATAAAGCTTATTGGTTTTACACCTCAACCCATAAAAGCACTTAAGTAGATACAGGCCTTCTAGCACGCTTGAGTGGTCCCACTGAAATGATGTGTCTGCTACTTCTGGTTATCAGCCTTGTTTATTTTTAAATATTATGTACTAA
This sequence comes from Apaloderma vittatum, assembly GCF_000703405.1. Lineage (NCBI taxonomy): Eukaryota > Metazoa > Chordata > Aves > Trogoniformes > Trogonidae > Apaloderma > Apaloderma vittatum. The sequence continues at coordinate 6,827 of NW_009710606.1, read as the reverse complement.
AGTCTAGCAGACTTAATTTCATTAAAACGTACAAAATTCTACAAGTATATCTTTTCTTTTTCAAGTGCTAAGGAAGCAAAGAGTCTGGCCAAACAGATATTTGCCTGGAAGGTTTAGATCCCACTTTGTACTCAGGGAGTATAAAACCTGTGTGGTAGTCTTGGGCGATGGCATTATATGAATGGAGTAACAGCAGCCTCTGAATCTGGCACTAATAACCACGCAATGAAAACACGGCCTCTGCAGCTGAGTGCTGCACATTGTGCCCTTCCTGTCTCTGCCACACACCATCTTGTTCTATGTCCTTCCTACCCTTTTTCCTAATGCAAAGGAATAAATGCCTGCCCATACATTTCTTTCCTTCTTATCAAATATACATTCTACGTCATGATTTTCTTGCTGTCTAATGCACCATTTAATGTGTTTCCACAGGATATTTACCAACTGTATTCAGTACACATAGTGAATTCATTGTATCAATTAATTTTTTATTTTGTCCTTACCCTAGTCCCAAAGCAATAGTTTTGTTTGCAATGGCTTTCCTAGCACCTGCTCAAACACACTGATCTGTTCCCTGTGTCTCACTCCTGCCCAGCTCACTCAGCGCCGTTCTAACATTGCATCAAGAGGGCAGGAGGAAAAGTGGGACACAACCTCAACTAGGACACTGGCAATTTTTAATCATTCTTTTACTAGAGTGTGGTTAAAATAAGTACAAGAACCATTCACTGGGAAGCTCCCTGGTACCAAGGGAAGTTACACATTTCAAAATATCTGTGTGGACATCATATTCATCATCCACAAGGGTGATTCCTGATTCCGTGGAAAATATGGAGGCTTCACCCCTTGAGGTAGTAACGATCTGTCTCCAGACCTGTCAAACCTGTCAAGGCAACAATTTCTTTTTCTGCACATTTTTTTTCATCATTAGCATGGTACTAGTCTTACTTTTTTACTTCAAAGTTGTCTGTGACAGAGACTGAAAGAAACCAAATCAAACCTGCATGTTGCCTGTGAAATTTCCTGCTTTGGCTGGAATCTCTCCTTCAGCAAGTCATTCTTATGCTAATAAGAAGCTGTTCTTTTCAAACAGTATTTACTGTTACTGCATCATAAGTTACCAGAAATGGCAGACTCATTCACAATCTTCCATTACAATTGGCTTAAGCAGCCGCATCTTTACATCCAGAGGTCTCTAATTCAAAATATACACATTATTACTTACTCAAGTCTAAGAAAATATTATTACGTTTTTCATATACTTCTAACTTCACTCTTGCCCAATGCCTCTCTTTCATTATTCATATCTCTCCCGTCACGCGAAGATTCTTTTTGATCTCATTCTTCTAATTCTATCTCTAATTCTTCTCTGCAGCAGTACAGCACCAGGTTTTGAGGACTCGGTAATTTCTCTTCTACTTTAACAAATTCTAGGTTGCTGCAGGGTGATTTTTCTGTGGTTCATGCCATGGTTAATTGCTTTAATTGTTCTCTTTCGTGTATTATTTATATCCTCACATTATAGTGCTGTAATTCTAATAACACTTAAATTAGATCACTATGGGTCACGAGTACACCTGCTAAACTGAAAGCTTTAGGTCAAAGATTGGAAACTAAATGTGGACTCTTAAATCTTTCTGTCAGTTACAAGATTTAAAATCTATCATTTCACCAGAAGGTAATTTCCAACACTAATATATTTTTTTTTCCTTTTTGCTCTTTTAAGAGTAAGAATGAGCCATTTTCCCCACTTTAATACTATTGATTGTTTTCTTTATAACCTCCTCTGGCTGGTCATTTCTAATTCATTTCCTCCAGTGACGGCTGCAAATGTTCTCTTCATTTTCTATAATTAAGCTTTCATTAACCCATACGCATTTACAGCAAATGTGTTGCAGTTTCCTTCCATGAAGATTTAAATAGCTCTCTTGGTTTGCTCTATTACCCATTAGGTAGTGATGGCAAAGCTACAGATAACATACTACGTCACATGCTGATTGCATTTCAGTTCCAAATTCAGAACTTCGACACTCAGTAAAAATTCCAAACAGTATGTGCTCTCTGGGAAGACCATCCCCACCAGAACCCCCATATGTTTGGAGCAGTATTTTGACTCTTTTTAATTTCTTTATCCCTAACAGGAAGAAAAAAAAGGCAAATTGAGGGAGGGGAGAAGAGACAGACAGAGACGTAATTATAAGCTCATAAATAATACAACAAGGTTTTTTTAGATTTGTTTACAAGTTCTCTGCACATAAATGACAGGACTAATAGAAAGGGGAGGGGAAGGAAAGGGGGAAAACAAAAAGCATTGTAAGCAATCTAAGGGTGGAAAAACTTCTAAAAACAACTTGTAAAAAACCTCAAAAGCTGCTTCATTAAATAAAATTATGCTAATGACAGCAAGACATTGTATGTTTTCTTTCACATCATATAATTCCAATTTTGTAAATGCATTGGAAATGCAAAACTTCAAAATAGATAGAAAATTCGATGAAGACAATTAATCAAAATAAAATTAAGGAAAAAATTGTAACGTGAAAATGATCAACAAGAAAAAAGTAAAGGTATTTTTATATGCAAGCTGCCAACCTGTTTCACAGCTCTTCATTTCTGTTGGGTTTGGGAATGTCTACTCCATGAATTTTCAGCATCAGTTTCTGTTTTATTTATTAGGGCTGGTAAAAGGACAGAGCGATTCCATGGAAATAAAGCAGCTCAAACAAATTAAGGTCCACATGTGTTTTTCTGCTGGAAAAGATATGGAAGAAAATACTAGTCCAGAAAAATCTGGAGGTTCTTGGCTCCTGCTGTTACCATTGGCTAAAACCAATGCCTCATTCTGTGATGATTCAAAAACAAACATTCCAACTCTGCAACATGCTAAGTCATTGCAATGGCATTTTGAAGCAGCTTGTTACTGTCTTACAAAAAAATAACAAAGATTTAATCTTGCTCAACCTCAGAGGATTTAGAAAATGTTTTTTGTTATAGCCAGATTGTTTTTTGTTGCATCCAAATTGGATTATCGTAATGCTTTGTTTGCAGACTTGCCAACACCATTTTTACAGATCTTGCAATAGGACCAAAATGCAAGAAAGAAATTTCCACTTGGGGGAAGCAGGATCAGCATTTTATCCTGCAGTGATTTGAAAATTGCTTTTGATACCTTTCATTCAATATTCTGATATGCCTGTGACAGATATGCTAGAGCGAACATCCTAAATTATATTATACTCATTGTTTCCTAGACCAAATAAGTACTGGACACTGAGAAAACTCAAGAGGTGCCAGAGAAAAAGCAGTTGTGTATTATTTTTTTTTCTGCAGAATTTCTTTCTTAAATATCACAAGTTAATATCTCTATACATTTCAGACGTGCTACAATAATTTATACTCCAAATGAAAATCCAGGGCAAGTAGTTGAGAACTGCTAAAAACTAATGAGGTATTAAAAACTAATAAAGTGTTATAGTAACACACTGGAAATCATAGAGGAAAAACCACTAATTTATTGGATTTACTGGAGATCCCCCTAATTCAGACAAACTGGATTTTGCAGGTAATATGAATCCCTTAGTCTGGTCTTGGAGTAAATTTCCAGCCTAAGTCTATTGCTTGGGATAATATTAAATATTACTTTAAATTGTAGATATTGGTGTTGTATTTCTCTGTAATATTGTTTATGCCTCTGCAGAAAGCTTGTATGTCATTCCCAAACTGATTTACTTGCATTTTATGCATACTTTACACTCATGTGATTTTATGAGATGCACAGGAAAACAGAATGTGATTCCCTGGATCTTATTTTGCTCTTACGACTTGTTCACTCCAGAGTCAACACAGTAACAATGCAAGCCATTTTTAACAGATTACGTAAAATTTCATGAATGTATCAGGAGGACTTGCATAAAAAGCATTATTTTCATTATATTTCAGTAAGAATTATTTAATACATTTTGAAGATATTACTCTTGCTTATGCTTAAGTCCTGCACTGAAACTTGTGCTCCTGAAATCACTTGGGCATTTCTACAAAACATACTCTAACAGAGTGATCCCAAGCTACTGCAAAGATTGCTCTTACATGCTTTTATACACAGACTGAGATTGTGTTTAGGTTTGTAGTGTGCTTTTTTTGTGACTTTTAATTAGATGATAACTGAATTACTAATTTAATTTATTAAAGAATTATCTAGGTAAAGTTCCTTTAAAATTCTTTATATGGAAGAACAAGTGCATTATAAGAAAAGCAAATCATTTAAATAGTGGTTCTCTATTAATTGAAGATTTTTTGCCTTTAGTGTAATATAACACACAAACCCAACAGAAATAGACTCTCTGCAAGAATTGCAAAGTTTCATGGACAAGTATTTTAACAGAAATTGTGTACACAGTGATTCAAAAACATTAGTACACATTGCAATCAACTAGAAAGATAGTGTCTGACCGCTCTTTCCTTGGAGAATTTCTTCCTAATGTCCAGCCTAAACCTGCCCTGTTGCAACTTGCAACCATTCCCCCTGGTTCTGTCCCTAATTACCTGTGAGAAGAGACCAGCACCAACCTCTCTACAATGTCCTTTCAAGTAATTGTAGAGCATGATGAGATCCCCCCTCAGCCTCCTCTTTGTCAAACTGAACAGACCCATCTCCCTCAATGGCTCCTCATAAGGTCTGTTCTCCAGGCCCTTCACCAGCTTTGTTGCCCTCCTCTGCACTGGCTCCAACACCTCGATATCTCTCTTCAATCATCTCCCTTCTTCTGCTGGTCACAAAATTTGTAATACAAGTCAGGATGCAGTTGGCCTTCTTGGCCACCTGGGCACACTGCTGGCTCATATTCAGTCAACTGTCAATTAGATGTATTCTTATGTATTCAAGAGTACCCCAAACTGAGCTTGCCATACCCACTCCCCAAACAGAATACAAATCAGGAACTGTGCCAGAATTCATTTTAAACATGACAGACTGACTAGCAGTGGAAACGGAAGCCTCATTTCTGAGAAAACAGCCACAGTGCTACCACTCCAAGGTAACTTCGTGTTAGTGTTTTGGGAGGAGACATGCACTTTGTAGCATCAAGATAACATGTTTCTTACAGGTACAGTTGAAAACAAAATAGGGAATTATAAAAGTGATAGAGAACAACGTTTTCCTGAGAAGATCACATCTATTTTACAACAGATTGATTTCTCTAAACTCACCTTTTGCCTCTCCTTCAGGCCATCCAAATCTTATGATTTATTGTTCTAATCAAACCCCTTTCTCCTAGATCTACCATTTTAGGTATTTACAGCAGAAAATAAGAATCTCGTTCTTCTTAAACAGCTTCATCAGATCCTCTCCTCTTCCTCCCTGAGATGGACTGCTCATATAATGCTGCCCTCTGTATCACAGGCAATGCCTTCTTCTGACTATGCTCCCCACTAAAACCTTACTTAAAATCTACATGATAGAATCTAGCAGAGGTGGAGAAGCAGAATAACAGAAGTCAAGAAACCAGACGATTCTAAATACCAGCAACACCGAGCAACACTGGCTTACAGTTTATTAGTGCCCAGAGCAGAGTATCACTATCAGGATTGGTCAGATGCTGAGTCAAGGTAAAAGCATTAGCCAGGAACACACATCCATGCACTACTCACTGGTGCTGTGTGCCTTTTATCACTTTTAATCCCTTGTCTTGTCTGATTTTGTTTGTCCTGTCTTTCAAAGAAAAGTGCTTAGGTCAGAAATTACATCCTCATCTACATTCGTGGAGCATGATTTAAACGTTTTGCATCATACAAATGGTCTTTATAATGGGCAAACCTAGTTTATCATTATATAATGACAGCTGATTCGCCTTATTTGTCAAATTAAAAGACTGAAGAATAATGCTCTTTCTTCATGGCTATGAGCATTTTGCTCAAAAAAAGAGAGAGAGAACACTTATTATTGCAAACTCTCTACCACATTACATAGGCTGAACCTGGGTAGCAGAATCCCTCAAAGCCTTTGCTCTTTAAAATGCAAGCAGAATTCCTGGTTTATCATATTTACTCCTCTTTATGAGCAAAAAGGGAGCTGATGAATAGATGTAAAGATTCAAAGGGCTTTTTCTACAAGTGACAAAGTAACCCTGAAACAAAAAGCCTAATGAAAAGAAGAAGATAGAAGCAGATTTGTACATCAACTGGAAAGGATGAGGGAAGAATTTGGCGGCTTCATTTTACAAATATGTTACATGAGGAGTGTTTGAGAAATGGAACCCCATCTCTATTTATAGGAGTACAAGTTTCCCGTAGTTTCCTCAGTGTTTGCCCAGATAGGTTTTTCTGTTGCAATCATATTTATTTCATCTGAATATATTGTGTATTTATTGCCAAGTTGATTGTGCAAGTAAATAAAGGCTAAAGTTTAGTTCTTCATTGTGGGTGAAGAACACACCACAATGTGTATACAACAAGATGCTTCTTTGTCTTCCTTCTGCTTGTGACATGCGAGATTAGCCTCCTAGTATAAGTAAATCCTGGCAAAAGCCCATGCCTGCCTGCCACCTGCTGAGCTGCCAACAATTTCTGGGAAGCTGGCTGAGAGCAGAAGCAGGTTGCTTGAAGAACGAAGAACTGAGTTCATGAAAACTGTGAATCTTCTGTACTGTTTAATTCTCCTGGGTCTCTCTTATTTTGTATATGAGTCTCTATTGACAATTTTGCAGTTCCTACCACATTCCAGATTCCTGCCCACCCACCACTGTCATCCATATCTACAAATGTGCTAGTTCCCTTGCAAGCTGTAACAAACTACTAAGTTACCTCAGCAAGAAAATCAGATTACAAAATGG
>NW_009710605.1:0-9171 GCF_000703405.1 Apaloderma vittatum | reverse complement strand
TTGGTTACATATTGTAACCCAAGACACCTGACAGAATTGACAAAATAGATTTGTGCCTAGCAGTAATGGTGTAACGTGTCAGCAGTGAGGCTGTAACATGACTACATCACATTGTGTGACCTTAGGGAGGGTGTTTGATTGATGAATTAATTGTTAAAAAATTTTTGGTTTTACTGTGCCTACTATCAACACTACTCAAATGCGTAGGTCATACAGATTCCCCCAGCTTCTTACCTTTCATTTGCTTCAGGACCTGAAGCACCTACTGCATTGTAAGTCTGCATCTTGGCTCTGTTTAGCAAATCTTTCTTTACTGTAAGGGTATTTAAATCAATAGAGTCCAATAAACCTTCACAACCATTAAAATTATCTTCCATCAAAATGAGCACAGATAGTAACCAAGCTGTTGCTGCCTCTTGTTTAATGAAACCTTGTTTGGAAAATTGCCCCTTTAAAGGGTAGTAGCTACTTTTAGAAGTCTGTGTACTGCTTTTCCTTTGGAACATTCTTTTTGATTTCTTAACAACTGATATATCTAGCAGTTTCCATTTAGTTCTCATTCAGAGAAGTGTTCTGTTTCTTTGGTCTTAAACTCAATGAACCAAATTTTTCATGTTGTAAGATAATAACTCTAGAAACATTTGCTACAGACTAATTTTGCTGAGCACAGAGCAATGTAAAGGCTGCTTAATGTCATGTTTTATAGAGGCTGCCTTTATGGCCTGTGCTTTTTTATGGTATGCAACATTTACTGTTGCATTTTTCTACTTCAATATCCAGCAAAGAAATTAACTGAAAATATTACAGACATGCTGTAGTCGATAAAACAATAAAACAGTGAACTGTGTAAGTAATGTCTGAGCTGTGAAGAGCTATTTTAGTGGTAACTTTTGAAGAAAGCTTTGTTTGTATGTTTTAAATTGAAGAACCACTAGTATAAGCAGAGAAAACATCTATACTGATCATTAAAATCTATCAAGAAATATAAAAGCACATTTATTCACTAAGGTATTCCACATGCTTTTATATTTTTTTTTCGCATATTGTATGTGTCACACAGTCAGGCTTTTCTGAAAATTCTGTCCTTCTGTCTCCACTCGGTTCTACCCTTCTGCCTCATTCACAGGCAGGAAAAAACTTCCTTGAAGCAGGCAAGAATATAGACCAGGTTAAAGTAAATTTTCTAATATTGGGTATAAGACTGAAGTATCTGAAGATCATAAGACAAGAAACTACTATGGCTCACCTGTTCTTCACATTTTTTGAAAGTTTCTGCAGTTCTCTCTTGTTTCTCATTTTTCGGGCAACTCTCCAGAAAATGATCTAAAAGTAGCGCCTTTCGACATTAGTACTTGCTCAGGTATAGTCCTGCCTTGCAAAGAAGTGATTGTAAATTTTTGTTTAATGTGTTGATTGCTATTTTACCCTCATTGGATATTGTTATTATTTCAACAGAATCAGTCACATGTGTCTTCTGTGATTATTGCATATTGCAATTTTAAAACACACACAGGTACAAGTTAATTTCTTAGTTGATTCTGTGGTTGGCATTTGTATTAGAGCATTTCACATGTAGCAAGTCACTTAGTAAACACGGGTACTCCAGAAATATTATCAATAGTATACTAGTAATCTCTACAGGAATAAGTGTAAGTAACTTATCTTCTCCCTACAACTGACAGTCTTGTATTTGTAATACAAGAATCTTTGCTGTTTTAATTACAGTATCACATTATGATCTATTATTACTTGACATGATTCCAATGGCTCTAGTAGGATTCAATACTTTCCATTTATAACATATTGCAAGTTAAATCACAGTGATGTTCTTACATGAATAACATAGTATATGAATACAGCAAAATAAGATAGTCCAAAATCCATTTTACTACTTTGTGTAAAATACGTGCAGCTCAAATATTCCTGTCATTATTTAATAACTGTTACTTAATCCTGGTATTTTGTGATATTAGTAATCTTAACATTATGGCCCTCGGATGTTATTTAGTTCAGTAACTGTCAAAAGTAGAAGAGAATTTATGTAGCCTTATTTAGCTGTCTGAAATAGTAGCAGTGGTGGAAGTAGTGCTCTCTTCCAACAGTGAATAGAGATAAGCATATTCAGAGCACAGTTTATATTGCTACAAGACAGAAATTCAAGGCTGATAGGAAAATTGACTACAATATCTCTGTGCACCATGGAGAGGTTGGAGGACATCTGACGACTAGTCCAGACTTTTTTTCCTAACTAGTGCTTCCTTAAAAGGAAGCCTTAACCTGTCTGTAGTTTCTGCTCTCTGATTGATTTTTTTCCAGTTCGTTATTTCTTGCTTTTTTCCTTTCATTCCCATTCGTCTCAATAACCAAAAAACAGATTTCAAAACTGCACTTTTCTTAAAATTCTTAATTAAAACTTTTCCCAAACCTTCCAGCTGTTACTGCCTTACATCTAGCCATTCCCAATATCTACAGTTGTTCATAATTGTACTGATTTTTGGATGACTTCAAAAAAATATATAGAAACATCAGTGTTTAAAACCATCATTTCTTCACAGAGTATTTATACTTAAGCAGTTATGATGTTTTAGTTTAACATACGCTTTAGGTATCAAATCCTATATAAAATTAATTCATCTGATTGCTTTATTTTAAATTTTAAATAATTATGTATCTTTCATAATGGCATTATAGAAGGCACAAAATGAAACCTCATGTATTTACTAGCTTCCTTAAAATCGACTATAATAAATTCATTTTTAGCAAATTCCTTAATGCAATGAAGCTTACAGAAGTTGACTCTCTGTCCATCTGTTTGTCATCTGTTTCCCAATATTTTTTTTCAAATGATTGATCAATTTCTGCCAAAATTGAGAGAAATGGAACTCTCAAAGACAATTTATCTTGTGTTTATTCAATCAGGTGGCTGGAAAAGAAAGTCTGGTCTGTATATTCACAGCCCAAGAAGGGCTTCAGCTCATTAATTTTCTGTTCTGTTTAGCCTGTTAGCTGCCAAAAAATAACAAATGGATCAACATATACTGCTTCTCATGTGACTACTAAATAATGAGTGAATGAGGGAGTCTGAGGTACCCTGAGAACAAAGTGTGCGAGGCCAAGGGAAAAAAAAATGTAAGGAAGTGTGAGGAATACTGAAAGGAAAGATACAGATACATGTCAGGGAAGTTGAATTTGTTCTGTTGTTGGAGCATAGTGCAGAAAGCTAGGGGAAGTCAAGCTGCACTGTGTTCACTGCTCAGAAAACAATTTCATCACTCTTGTTATAGATAAAATTTAGAGAAACTGCTCACCCTGTTTGTCTGATTTGCCAGTCTATGGCTGACCTCTGCCAATGTATCAATCTGTGCCTTGTTTCATATTGTATTTATATTGATTTTCACTCACAGCAATCCCAGTGCATTGCTAAGTTCTGTGTAAAGCCTATGCCCTTTTCTGAACTTCCCACTCAAATTTAAATGAAGGTATACAATACTATGGAAAAAAGAATAATTGACATTATATTGCATCCTAGAAAATAAGAGGTATTTTGCTTCTTTCTGTGTTGATTTTGAGCTCTTATAACAAAGGCAATAATTTACTGTTTGTTTATATGGCACTAAGCTATTGGAGGCATTACCACACTACATCGTTAAGTGACAACAACAGTTAGCTCTAGTTAAAAGGGGAATGAACAAAAAAGTATTGTCATATGCTCTATTAAATCTGTTATAAAATATTAAAATAATTTTTTTTTGAGAATGTCTGCCCAATGGCAGTGATCTCTTGTACATATCATCACCCATTCACTACATTAGACCCTTTGCAAGTAGTATTTTTTAACAACCAAAAGAATCACTACTCAGAATTTTAAGCTTCATTGTAAACCTATCGTGACATGTGCATGTTATACAAAAGAGCATTTTATCTGAGATGGCAGAAACTTAAAAAGCTATAGTGAAATCCTGAATATTTCTGTATGAATACACAGTCTTCAATACGTCACTTATATCATTGCTAATTCCCAGATTTCAGTGAATGCAAACTTTTTTCTATGTTTTTGAATCTTCTTAATGTAATTAGTCCCTTTCTATTTCCTTATCGCAGGCTACAGATAGCACTGCTGTATAACAGTATAACAGTGTCAGGAGGCTACAGTAAATAGGTCAGAGCAATTATCTCACAGCTTTCCTTGCAATCTCCTTTCACTTTAGGACATTAGATGTAGACATGGGGATGAAAATATCTTTGTCCAGCTCAGCAACATGCTATGAGAGGCAGCTTGTAGAATAGGATACTGAAAAAGGCAGCAGCGTGAGAAAATTTAAAAATACATGAGGGACAGAAAGAAAATGTATTTGATATTAAAGCAGTATAAGATGGTCAGACTTCATTCTCTTTGCAGTCACTATTGTAAATCAGAAATAATACTATCAAAGCAGTGATATTAACATTAATTTATCTGAGAAGATATTCAAAGTTTTGTTTTACAAACATATCTACACTCTTGTTGATGGAAATTAAAATACGACAAAGATATGTGATAAGGTAAAAGGTAGCTCTGGAAGCATAGGCATCAAAATTAATTCTTCTTTAAAATTAGACCTTATACGTAATGCATTCAATAAGTAATTTGCTTGTGAAACTTACAGGTCAGTGTACAGTGTGTATATTAAAATCAGTTTATCTTCTACTGTTTTCTTTAAAATAACAAACTTTTGACACGGACAAAGATTTAATAAATAATTTGATCGCCATGATATTTCAGGAACTGAGATATGTGAGCTCAGATGACAACTAACTAGAGCAGGATTATATTTGCCTTTTTCACGACCATGGTGAGCAGGAATACATTTGACTAATTTGAACTGAATTTAGTGATTTTTCTGCATAGAAATACAATAAGCAATGAGCAACTCAATCAACAACTGAAACTGATCAATCAACAATTGAAACTGATCAGTCAACCTACTATCAGTGCTATTGTATAAAATCTATTAAAAATGCTAAAACCTCACGTGTATAAGACCTAAAAGAGAAATCTATTGGAAACAAATGTTTCTGTCTCACTGATCATGGAACAACTTCTGCCTTGCCATATGTACAATTAAAGATTTTATTAATAATATTTTTTCTTGCTTATTTTAGCAATATTGGTGCCAGGATAAATCTCTGTCACAAGAACTAAAGTATTTTGTTATGAAACTGACTGTGATTTACAGCTAACAAGTTCAACTTTACTAAAAACATTTCTAATAGAGAGCTTGTTTAAAATGTAAAACTTAAAATTGAAAAGAAAGAATCACAGAATGCTTTAGGTTGGAAAGGACTTTTGGAGGTCATCTAGTCCAGCCTCTCTGTGATGAGGGTGAAGAATCAAGTATATTTTAAATGACTAAGTAAGAAACACAAGCCACAGATTACCTTGAGGTTTTATACTCGTGTTTGACATGCTAAGTGTACAAAAACGCATTAACTTATTGCAAGTCCCTCCATTCAATTATCATCCTATTTATAATACACTTTCTGAGAAAAGCTTCCTGGCTTGGTTGGAAAAAAATCTAAAAATAGATCTAAAATCTGCTTATCTCAGTATGAACTGCTTGAGGTCTCATTATCAAACAGTGTAAATTCTAAAAATTTTGTATTTTGTGATTTTCTGGCCTCTTTTTTACTTTTTTTAATGGCTTTGATCATTAGTTGAAGCAGTCATCAACACATGCTCTTACTGAGCTGATGTTGCAGCAAACAAATGTGCCATGACTCTCACATTACTGTTGCTGTAATTCACAAATTAAATTTTAACACCTATTTTTTACTTCTACATTTTTGGGAGGAAAAAAATCAAAAGACTTGTCTTCTGAATTTTGCAGCCACATATAAGACTTGTTGCACGGAGCCTGGGAACCTTGGAGCTTGCAGTCAGAGTCCTATTTCTGTAACTTGTATACTAAAAAAATTCCTGATACTTGTGTACTAAAGTGTTTACTCATACACTTATCTGAAAATTTGAGATTTGACTCCTTTAAAAACAAAAGCAAAACATGGATGAACAGGACAGGACTGACTCAGACTCAAATCCAGCTGTACAAGCAGTGTGAACAATTTACACTCAAACCCAATAACGCAGTGAGATGAACGAAGTATAGTAAGGCTGTTGAGATGTATATCATGTTTGTAAACACTCCTGGGAACCAGTGTGCGAAGTGAAGTTTTTTAGACAATAATATCCTTCTGGAACATACAACAAAATTAGACATCTTGAAGTCATTATTCTTATTTTGTCATAGGTTGTTTTTTTTGAGTGTGTGTATGTGTCTGTTTATCTGTTCCTCATAAGTTTAAATTGCATTACAGCTGTCTGTTTATTAAAGGAAGATTCATGCTGGAACTACAGAAGTAGAGCAGTAATGGGTAACAGATGCCTATGGAGCACTATCTATTTACCTATGCATCAGTTATTCCTGTCTGATGTAAAGAAGGAAGACTTGTAAGAGGCTAAAAATACGAATAAAAGAATGTCAATCTCAAAACATTGCATTTGATGTTGACTAATACTCTGTCAAGAAACAATTGATCTACAAACTAGGTTTTCAAGCATTTTGCCCCTGTAGTCTAACTAGGGACCATCCAAGATCAAAAGTGTCTTTGAAATCCTGCGTTCAGAGACAAGACATAAACATGTTGGAAGATTTAGGGCACAGTAACTAGCACACTGAGAAAAAAGAGTAGTATATTGCAGATCAAGTGGTACATTGCTGAAGTACTGATGTAACCTTGGATTGAAATAATAGTAACTTCTGTGAGACTTTTAATAGTGTAAGATCAACATGATCATAAACACTAGGTACATAGCAGATGACCAGTCACCTAGCCAAGAAAGGATAGAATCCTATCTTAGAAGTGTAAACATATTTATACCATACACATGTCATGTCATGTCATTTTTTATATATATATATATATATGTTATGTATATATGTCATGATAACCTTCAATTTCCCAAACAAAATGAGGATGACTATTAGACTTTTTGGCATGGAAAAAGGGTGTAGCTACCCAAGGAAGGATTTCTGTATGCACTATGCAATTTCAGCAGAATATTAGCAAATTAGTTTTAAAACTCCTCACTTAACCTGCTGCGATAGTTGGAATAGCTTCTGGGTGCTTAACAATCTAACTTTGACTCAAAGTGATGTACATTTTTTTTTTTTTGCATAATAGCTTATCTGTCAGGAAGTAGAAGAATTTTATTCAAGGATCATTTCAAAAACAAGGGGTTTCAGCCAGCATCTGCTATACTCAAAGAAAATAACTCTCAGCACAGAAAGTATTTGGACAGCAAGTTTTCCACTCTCCTATAGAAGCTGTGGCAATCTTTGTTTAGTTTTTCAGGCTCCCTAGTTTAAAGGACCTATATCCCATCAGAAAACTCTAAAATGAAGAATGACTCAATTTCTACTGATAACTGTATTTCAAGGAAAATGGCTCTGGACACATTCTGCCTTCTGGCAAGGAAGAATATAGTGCCAGCTATGAACATGCAAGAGAAAAGAGATGCAGGCTATTCCAAATAACCATCTCCACACTTCTTCTAACTTTGTTACTGTAAATAATATTAGTAATTTTTCTACTTGCTTATTATTTGTCACAATTGGCCTCATCCTCATGCTGTGTCAAGCAAGCACATTACCTCATAGACATGTTGTAATGAGGAATCAATTAAATCTGGGGAAGTGCTTATATTATGCTAGTGAACTCTATTGCCAAAGCTAAAAATAAGTAACTTCAAAAATAGGCATGGAAACCTTCTGAGTGGCAATTATTTAATTATAGGGCACCTTTAAAGTAGTTAATGATAACTCAAGTCAATATAATTATGTTTCTATTTATACAACTTCCCAACAGCAGCTAAAGTGTAGAACTTCAGGTTGCAAAAATCAAGGAAGATCCATGGAGTTCAGTTGAGTGATGAGTGTGATAAATATGTATTAAGTTTTAATGTTTAGTTACTATAACTATTTGACATCTGAGATGTCACTCAGATCCCTCTTAAATTTATCATTAAAAATAGTATAAAGGTATAATGTACGAAGCTTTTAATACATTGTTACACATAGAAGCCCTGACTGTACCTTCAGAAAAGTTCCAGTAGTGCTGAAAAGGCATGATACATTAATTAAAGTAAGTATAGTGCTCATATATTTTGATAAACCAGTCTTAACGGGTTGCTGATTATGTTTTACACTGATCATTTCTTTTTGATACAGAAGGAGTTGCAGAGGGACCAAAATGGAACCCCACAGTGTCTTTGACTAAAAATATTGAAAGGACTGAAATACTGAAATACTGAAAGGACTTGGGTTCAGCGATCTTAAAGGTATTTCCCATTCTAGAAAAAATTATGAAAGAAAGTTGTTATATTTAACCACCTCAGTTCAGCTTTTGTGATTGGGAAAACACTTGTTAAATGGCTGTGTAAATTCAGTAGGTTCTTCCCTTTTGACCTGAAACTTTCCTCCATAGCTTTTGTAGTAATAGATATAACCTTCCTGATCTGAGCAGTCAGGTTATTTACTGTCCAAACAAGACCTACTGGAATCAGAAAATAGACTGACAAGATCCTAATGTCCTGAGTGGCACAGTTGACAAATAATGCTCTAAAAACACTGTGCATATGCAGACTTCACTGAGATATGAAAAGCAAAAAAAAAAACCAAACCCGACAAGAATCTAGGTCTCTTTCATTTAAAAACACAAGGGGGTAAAGGGGTTTTCTTTTATACATTAACCTGCCAAATAGATAGCTTGAGCACGTTGAGGAATACCCCAACCTGCCGTGATTCCACCATGCTTTCACTTCTCAAGGACATGACCCAGTCACCAGGTCAGAAGCTATAGGAAATGTTGCAGGTGTTCAGTTCTAGTGAAACTGGGCCACTGTGCAGCAGTAAATAAAATACATGACCAAAAGACAACAAAATAATGTTAAATATTGTGCCTAGATTTCCAAAATTATCAAGCTGGTTTTTTGCATAAATTTTGACTATGAACTTTATATAAATTCGAAAATGATCATTTTGTATTGCAGCAGTATTTTCCTCTATTATTGGGGTATAAAAAACAGAGCTGTCAAAAGAAAATATCTTTTGTTATTTATTATATATTATTTATTTA
>NW_009710604.1:0-1070 GCF_000703405.1 Apaloderma vittatum | reverse complement strand
AACCCCTTTCCCCTTGTCCTATCAGTGGACAGTTGTGTAAAAAGTCGCTCCCCAGCTTCCCTGTAGGTTCCCTTCAGGTATTGGAAGGCAGCTATTAGGGCCCCCCGAAGTCTTCTCTTTTCAAGACTGAACAACCCCAGCTCCCGTAGCCTGTCCTCATAACTCTTGTTTTCTTGCCAGCCCTTTCCTCCGCCCCTAGACTTTCAGAAGAATGTGACTATTTCTGCTGCAGAGGCTCTGCTCGTGTGGTGTTAGACCAGTGCAGCATCATCAGTCAGGACACCCCTTCCATCGCCTGTTCTCACGGGCTTTGGATGTGCCAGTGTCCCCTGAGTCTGAGCTGCTGCACTTCTTATTTGCTCTGAAAACAGTCAGTTAAGACTATTCCTGTGCTTTAGTAAAGCCCTCGGCAAACTGTCAAGGAAAAACCCTCTTTCCAGCGGTTGCAGCAACCTTTACACTGCTTTAAACTGCCTGCAGCCACTTGAAACTGCTGGGAAATGGCAATGCTGACGTTCCATCACCCACCTGCCACGCAGTGAGGGCTGATGCTGCCATCCCAGGCAGCCAAGACCTCCTCAGTGCAGGTCATGGTTTACAACTGTGTTGTCACCCTGGGGCAGAGTGCAGGTTTCTTTCCACCAGAGACCGTGAACGGGCTGTTTGGAGAGCTGTGAACCCCCAGTGACTGTCCCAAATGCACATTTGTACCTACCTGTGACCATCCCTGTCAGCTACCAAAGTCTGGATGCCAATGTCCCGGGATGCCCCACTGTGCTCATGAACAGTGTTTCCCTTGGTTGATTCCAAGTGCAGCCTGAAGACCCTGAATGCATCTGCCTATGGGCAGATCCAGAAAACTAGCTAGCACGGCTTAGAAGGCACCGATGTGCTGAGACATCACCTTCTGCATATGGAGTTAATACAGCAGAAAGTCCCTTTAGGGCAATCCCAGAGGAATGGTCTTTCTGCAGGATGGACAGGTTTGGGACAGAGAGACTGGAAGAGCAGCTATGATGTTCAGAAATGGTGAAAAATCAGGATAAAGTGGTAAATTAATAAACTGCCAC
>NW_009710603.1:0-4706 GCF_000703405.1 Apaloderma vittatum | reverse complement strand
CTGCCGTGCGGTGTTCTTAGCACCGTGGGGAATATTGCAACTTCCCTGGATTTCAGTTCAGAGTGGCCTAAGAGAAGCTGCTATCAGCATTCAGTATCTCCCAGCTCCTCCCGGTGTGTCATAACAATTTGTCACAGTATAGAGAGTGACTTGGAAAAGCTTCAGAAAACGTGCGTCTGTATGAAGAACAGATTGTATGTTCTCTGTTAAATTTGCGTTACGTTTGGTCAGTGCTGTGCGTCCGAGGCAGTGGGGTTTGGGTTGTCTGTCAGGCGTCGGGCTGAGCAAGAGAGCGGCGCAGGCAGCGGCGTGGGCTTTGCCTGGGTGTTGCCGGGTGCCACCAGCATGGGCACAGGGTCCTACACAGGGTCCTGCGTGCCCACCCTGAGGACAGGGGGCCTGTCAGGTGGGGAGGGCCAGCCCCAAGCCTCAGGATTCCCTTCCAGTCATGCTTTAGAGCTTTAAACTGCATCGGGAAGGGTTCACTCCCTGCCACGGGTCTGCTTCGCTCCGTGCTGGAGGCTGGTGCGGGTGCCGAAGTGGAGCGCTCGCCGGGGTCTGGTTCGTCAGCAGCAGTGTTCTCCCCGTTATTGGCCACTGGCTTCTGTTGTTTTGGACTCCTCGGGTAGTCTGGCTGTTCGTGTGACGTTATTATTATTTACATAGGGCCCAGACCTGCTCTTTTTTATTGCCTGCAGCACGATGTTTGTTCAGACTGGGCATTGTGAAGTGTAAACCCAGGTCCCACTGGCACCAGCACTCACCTCTGCCTTTTCTAGAAGCAGTAAGTAACCAGCCGTCTACATGGCCTAGAAATGCTGGGGTTTAATTGCTCTGAGGAGGGAATCGAATTAGGTAGCTCTGGTTCACAGCTTATCTGGCTGCGCAGCAGTGACGCTTGTTTACACAAAGCACTGCCCTTTTATCTTGGGGTGCGTGGGGGGCGGTTTCCTGGGGCATTCATGCCTGAAAGCTGAGAAGACTTGCCCTAACTGGCTGCCTCTGCAGGAGACCACATGCTGAGGCAGCGGCACCTTTCCCCATCCTCCTCCTCAGCGAGTTGTTTCAGCAGCTCTCTTGTCCTCTCCTCCTGCTTCCTGCAACAGCATCTCTCCGAAATTGGTTGGTCTTACCTGCTTCTGTCTCCCTTTGCGTATCTCCCTCCCCCGAAGTACTCGGTGATGTCTCCTTTCTCCTGGAAGATGCTCGGGCCTCTCCAAGGCCTCTGTCTGCTTTGCATCAGACCATCCTGTGCTGCTTCGTCTGTGCTCCCCTGGTGTTGAGGCTCTCTGCAGCCAGCGTGGTTTTCCTATGGCGCCAGATACATCTGTGCTGCTCCATGAAACAGTCTCTTTCAGGAGGGTGCGAGGGGACTGAAGGAAGGCTCACGGAGGAACCCCCAGTGTGTCTAACACCTGGAATGGATGGGGAACCTCCTAATGAAGCCATGAAGAGAGGATTTCTTGCTGCTTAAAATGGCAGAGCTGCATCAGCCAGCCTGACTCGGGGATAAAATTTTTCCTCTGTTTGGAAGGGAAGGGAATGAGCTTGGGTTTTCCCATCGTTGTTAGATGGAGACCAGCCCATGCTAAATATCTTAGAAACAACAAAATTAATCTCAGAAGAGGCTGCTGGCGCAAATTTCAAACCTATTGGGCGTTGCACAAACGTACCCTCTTATCAAAAGCAAATGAAAGTGCAGAAGGTGTGTCTGGCCTAATCCTGTGTTTAACTTGGCAGTCTGTGGTGTGTCAGCACAGGCGCTGTGGCATGCATGCAGGCGCTCAGTGCTCGCTGTCTTCTGCTGGGCTGTGCTGCTGAGCCGCTCTTTAATTCTGCTCCTTTCTTTCAGGATCAGTCCATGATGCCTGAAGTGCGGGACCTCTCAGATGCCTTGCCCGACCTGCCGATGGATCCCATCACGGGCGTCGGTGTGGTCGCATCCCGGAACCGAGCACCGACAGGTTATGATGTAGTAAGTAGAGCTCTTTCAGCTGCCCTTGCTAATGCTTTGGTTCTGCGCTAATGAGGCTTTACTTTGCTGCGAACGGCATCTCTTCGAGCGAGGGCCTGCCTTCAGATGGGTGCTTTAGGAAGCGATTTGGGATCCAGCTGCCCACCTCCCAGCCCGCTGCACTTAGTGCTTTCCCTCAGTGGAGGTTTGTGGGTGCAATCGTGCTACATCATCTGTGCCACTCCAGAGGAGCATAATTACCTGGAGGAGGGGTTTTCAGGAACAGCTGGCCACTGTGGCATGCAAATTTAATAATCCTAGTAACATTCATCCTGAAGGAGTCCTAAGTATTGCACAAATTATATCTCTGAATAAATGGATCCCGCATCAGCTGTTTAATCCCACATATCAGCACTGCACAATGATGATGAGGAGCTCCAGAATGGGAAGCACAGAGTTTCTCATCCAGCTGAAATTGCAAGGATGATTTTGATGGACAGAATGCAAACCTCTGAACAGGAGGCTGGGCAGCAAGAAAAGGCATCTGGATGCACCGGAGATGAATAAGTGAATGGATAAAGAGAGGTCACTGTTGAACAGCTGCTTGTTCCTTGGATTAGTTGCTGTGTAACCAACGGCATGATTTTTCTCCCTATAGATGAGTGTCCCAAGCCGTGAAATACTGAGAAATGGTCTAGAGCTCTATATAGAAAGATTTGGCCCGTAGTCCCTCTGCTCACCTTTCTGTGTATCCTGCTCCAACTGTGCTGTATCACCCCTTGCATTCCCAGAGTCGTACTGTGTGTGTGGTTGCGAGTGGGAAGCAGTTGGCTTGAGGCTTTGCTTGCACCTTTTCAGCTCCGGATCATTGCACACCCTGTGCAGTGTGAGAAGCAAGAAAATGGATCAGTCTGAAGTAAGGACGTGAGGGAGGGAATTGTGAAAAGCCTCCTTAAAGAGCTGGAAGGTTTTTGCATTTCCTGCATTTTTCTGAGTGCTGATTACCTGTGTGAGTCAGGCTGTGTAATTAGCTGCTTGCCCTGATAAAGGAGCACGCGACAATGTGAGGGTTGTGATAACAGAATTGCATTCTGCCTAAATGACTGGGCAGAGAGAGCGCTCACCCCAGATAGCCTGTCTGTGGTTTAATAGGGAGCTTCAGCGCTAACGCAGTTTAAGCTAAACAAGATAAAAGAGTCTTCCTGTGGCTTAATCCAATTACAGTGGTGGTGTAATAATGCTTGTGAATGTGGGTCGCTCTCTCCTGGGGGGCACGGAGAGGAGGCTGCTGTTCCTCTGGTTCCTCTACCTTCCCCTCTGTTTGCAAGGAGCTCTTCTCTGACCCCGGGGCCAGCGGTTCCCGCTGCGGGCCGTGGGGAGGTGCCTGCTGTCTGCAGGTGTCTCGCCCTGAGCGTGGCTTCCACGTGCTTCCGCTTTCAGCCCCGCACCCCCTGGGTGCCGCGAGCCACTGTCGCTACGATGGGGTCACGCTGGTGCTGCCCTGCTGGGACAAGAAGTCCTGGTGCCCAAAGCCCGGGGACGGTGCCCGGAGGGCGGCACACCCCTTGCCTGGGTGTCTGGGAGAGTGGCTCCTCTGCACGGGGCAGGGCCGTGGAACAGTGTGAGGGGTGAGGGGCTGCCGCTTCCCCGTGAGCTCCCCGGAGCTGTCTGTCCTGTCTGAAGGCGTGAGGCTGCCTGTGCAGAAGCGCACTTCTCCGTGCAGCACCGAGAGGTGTGTTCAGAGATGTCGGCAGCGTGGGGGCTTGGGCAGTCTGAGGCGTCGTGTTTCTCCAGATAGACAGTTTCCCTCGTGAGACACCAACACTGATCATTGCTGCAGGGTGTGAAGCCTTGATGAAAACAGCTGTGGCAGCTCCATCCGTGGAGCATACTCCCTAAAGCCCTGGTAGTTAGAGGTTCAAACTGTGCCCTGAAAAGGAGAACCACTCTCATCTTATGGGAAACACCAGTTTATCTTGGGATGTTGTTGTAGTCCCCTTAGGGATTGGATCCCTCTGGCTTTTGCTGTAGCATCCTGCAGCGTGCAGTTCTGCAGAGGGATTCAGAGTTGCGTGGGAAAGTATTTCCTTTTATTAGTGATGAATTTGACATCATGTGGTTTCACTGATGGTTCTGAGTTTTGTCACGGTGAAGTACCCAGTTCTCTCTTTCTGAGACAGCTGTGTTAGTTACAGACTTTACCCAGTTTCCTTTTCATTCATGTCATGTCCTTTCTTCGATAAACAACCATTGCCGTATTCTTTTCCTTCTTTTTGCCTCTTTTAAACAAGCAAGCAAAGGCACGAGTGCTTTCCATTAAATGCCCAGGGGATGTCCAGCCTGTTGCCCAGGTTCGTGTGGAGCCAGGGTTCAGCTGGAGGTGGGTGCGGCAGAGCTCCCCGTACCAGATTTGGGGGAATCTTGGTGGGTGGGGCAGAGATCTTTTTGCCTTAGTAGTTTTTTAGTTACTCGGAAGTCTCTGTTGCTTTTGTGTCTGCTTAGAAAACAGCTACTGACGCTTGTACTGACTAGCCAGGTCTTTTAATAGCTGAAGCACCAAAGACTTGATTTTGCCAAAATGCACGGAGTGTGTCTGAACTTAGATTCCTGAAAATCTGCCCAAACTGGCAAGACTGAGTGTCTGGGTGGGGAGGAAAGGGAGGAGAGGCGGGTGGCTGGGAGCCTGGGGTGGGAGGGAGGTGTGGTTCCCGGGCAGCTTGTTCCTTGCCACGGGCTGAGCGCCGGCTCCTGC
>NW_009710602.1:0-8376 GCF_000703405.1 Apaloderma vittatum | reverse complement strand
TGGAGTTCGAAAGCCCGAGCCCCTGCCCTGCTTGACTGGTGCCGTAACTCCGGCGCGGGCAGTCACCGCATCTTCATCTACCGAGAAATCCCTCGGCGCTAGTCTTGACTTTTTTTTTTTTCTTTTTTAAGCAACGAAAAGGATTTCGGTATGTTTCTCTGCCGTGTCCGATAGTGTTTTCTGAAGACTGGTTACCGCCCGCTAGCATCCCGCAGGGAGGAGGCAAACCCATGGGCTCGCTGTGCCTGGAAAGCCTCCGCGGAGAAGACTTTGTGCTCTGGCCTCTTTCCCGCCTGCAGCACACCAAGAACTTGATTGGACGGTTGTTGTCAAAAGCAAGACGTTATGCTCAGTAAATGCACTTAAACAATAATAAAATTAAAATTACTTACTAGGCTGGAACAAGTTATAAAAAGATGGGTTTAATGCTGCCTAGGATGCTTCCACAGGGAATAGATAGTTTGGTAAATGATGTCGATGAGAATATTTATGTCCCATGTGACAGATCCTCTACCGTTATGCGGTATCTCCATCAATGTAATCCTGAATAATCAGAGTCCCTGCTGAAACCACATTGGTTGCACATTTTGCAGTGGCGTAAGCTGCAGCTAAATAACAACATTCTTCTGCTCCCTCCAATCGGACTTTGCTTTTCCAGTTAGCCTCTTGATGCTAGGCATCTACACCGCGTTTAGCAGGCTACGGAAATCCAGAAATACATTCATGCCAATTCACGGTTACGTTAACGTCCTGTGACATTTGTACTACTGTACAAGTACAAGTGACTTTGAAATAAATGAAAATTGGACCAGACTCCTCACTTGCAGGCCAGATCCAACCATGTCCTGGCACAAAGAGAGCCCACCTAAAGGATTGCCTATGTTTAAATTGCCTCAGACAAGTTTATTTGCACATATTATCACCCATTAGCTAGAGGAACCCTTAGTCTTCTCTAAGGGTTTGTAGAGGGGGATGTGAGCAGGGTGAATATAGATGTGAAAGAGGAGGGGTAACAGGATGCACGCTTTTGGGGCCGGGGGGAAACCCTTGCCATAGAGCCAGGCTTGAGGAAAGGGGCAAGTACTGGTCTTTGGGTGTGTCGAAAATAAGGCAGTTCTCCACCCATCCCTCCTCACACAGTGTGCAGGAAGTTCTGTTTACTTGAGTCAGAGTGTAGCAGTTTAAAGGAAGGCCGTGATTTGGGCCTAAACAATTTTGGCTTACTGCCAGCAACTCGTTTTCAAAACTATAAATAGGAATGATTTCAGAGTACTCCGAAAAAATAAAAATCAATGGGTAGAAGAAACCAGCTGAACTGTATTTCAAAATATTTCCAGATATGTCCTTCAGTGAGGCAGTGAGGTACTATGTAGCACAAGGAGTGCCTCATAAATATTAACCTAGTTTATTTTTAATGAGGACTGACTACCTTTAATTAGGGTTTGAAAGATTTCATTTTAGAAGACATAGGTCTTACCCCTGGCTAGAAGAGGTATTAAATGACCTAATAATCTTTTCCATTTTTAGATGCTGCCACCCACCATCATGCTCCAAATGATTTGTGCCATTCCCCAAGGACAAAGTGGAGAGATCCTTGGCTTGGACAGTTCCTGCTGTGGCTCCTCAGCCTTCCTCCTGGCCACCCACACCAGAAACACGGCAAGGTCCTAACATATGGCAGTTTCTAGCAGCTGACAGGGCCACCAAAACTCTTAGAAACTGCTGTAAAATAAAGCAGATATTCTTTGAACTCCTTCGGTCCATCTACGAGACTGATCCAGTGCTTATCAGCCTCACTATTAGGAAAGGGCAAACCAGGTAATTATTGTCACGTAGTAGGTATTGCTTGTGGACAGTCTCCAAGGCAGCCTTGCCAAATGTCATTTGCCTCCACTAGTAGCCTTGGGTGTGCAGCTTTTCTGCATATGCATAATGAAGAGTGACCTGACTTTTGCTGTTTGAAAATGTTGAAAATACCACCTTAATTGGAATAGACATTTCTTGGAGCTGTTGCCTGCTAGAGCCTTCCCACAGACTGTGTTGTTGCTTCAGAAGTACAACCTGGCTGGTTTCAAGATCACTCATAGTCTGTGCTTACTGTGCTTATTATTTCTTCATAAACACATAGTCTAAACGGCAGCCTTGAAGACAGATTCTCTTGGGTCTGGTAATTTGAATATAATTGAGGAACACCTACTTACACGCTTTAGAAGTCCAGTAGGAGTATCTGTGTGGTTTAGGAGGAAACTTTTACTCAGTGATGTTTGGGGTGGGTCCTTCCTTCATAAGTCTTTTACACGTCTCTTTCAAGGAGAATGTGTCTGTTCCCATTTATTTCATAACCACTGAGTCCAAAGGTGACCTGTGAGACTTGGGCAGCTCAGTGAATAGGTATGAAGGCTTGGAAGACATGAAAATCAGGTGGCCGTGCTTGGCTTTAGAAAGATTTCACTGACAAGAATCTGAATGAAATAACTCTCTGGGGTTCAAAACAGCAGGCAGTGTCAGATACAAGGGATTAAAAGGCCTTTTAATGTGGCTTAGCAGTGTACAGAAGATTGGCTTACTTGTATGAGCTCTTCTTTCATCACATTGATCTTTATTTTGCATTGTGCTTAGTACAACAGAGACGGGAGCCTGAAGTCTTTCCTGAATCATCTGACAGCACTTGGCCCTTTTATTGCTTAGTGAATTTTTGTTTTGTGAAAGAGGAATTGATTTTTGCTGGTGTAGGCAGTGTTGAGTAATAGCTGAAGAATACCAAACTGTAATAGTTTTATGAACACTGTATGTGGCCAGGGTGGTGAGAGGAAGTTGCTATACAATGGGTTATACTACTTTATATTACTTTCCTGTATAGATGTATCGATCTAACTTAATAGGGAGCTAGCTGATGAAGGAATAAAAGGCAATTCAGTGGTTCCCCTGTGTCAGCTATATGTGACTAAACCCATGAGGTGGTAATTACAAGAACAATAGCTCCAGTTCAGAGAGATGCAGCTGGTTTGTCAGGCTGAGAACTGAAAATTAGAGGAGGATAGAGTTGGCAGAGGCTGATGGAAGAAATAATTTAACACAGAAGCAGACTTTGCAGAAGAGGCTGGAAGAAGCTGGGCCTTCCTCTCTGCAGCAATGGAGTGGTAAGTCGTACAGAAGGAAAGGCAAGTGTGTTGACTGGTTTATTGTTTTTAAGATCTGTTGTGTCTTAAATGGTTTGGTGCTAAGTAAGTGTTTTGTGGTCAGTCATTACTTCATGAGAGACTAAAACTGCGAGGTCTGGGTCTGTCTCAGGTCTGCAGAGGTAATCAGGGTTGATACACCGGGCATGCAACCTGAGAACTGGTCTGTGTGTAGCACAAAAAGGCAGTGAAAGATCTGTAGGAGCAATTAACTGGACACTGGAGACAGCAAAATGCAAACACAGTCATGAGTGTTGTTTTTTTCTTCTTTGAAAATGATTTTGTGTATTAATAAATAGCTTTTAGAATAATAGGTGGGCCTGCACGGACAGACTTAACCTTGAGGTTTTAATATCTAGGTTGTTTGTTGTTTGTGGTTTTTTTAATATGGCATAGTGAAAAACACAGCATCAGAGGTAAGAAAAAAGAACTATGTAAGTACCAGTAATGTAAATCTCAGCTATTTGTAAAATACTGGTCAGCTCCTGTTGCTCAACTGAAAGATAACACAGCAAAAGTGTCTTTTGTGTTGTTGTCCTTTTATTCACTGTTATTTTTCACCTCATGCCATAGATAATTGATTGGTTGTCCCCTGCTGTTGCTCTGGATATTTAGTACACTGACATGGGGAAAAAAGACACCTTTTTATGAAGAGGAAAATGCAGATACAAAACTGTTGTGTGGAATGGAGGGCTGTGCAATATTTTACGTTGATGGAGACAATAGTGGCTTTCTGCTTCATGTTCTTACGTACCATCTGCTCTCGTGGAAATCCATCCTACACTTCGTCTTGTATGAGGCTAGAGCCTAAGGGAGCCCAAGGTGCTCCTTGTGTCCATTCTCCCTCCCTGGAGAAGGCAAGAAGAGCCAGGTTTGTAGGCATGAAACTCAGGAACACTTAATGGAAGAGTGGTAAATGCTATCAATTAGAAGAGTCCAACATAAACAGGAATCCAAACCCTCCCTTCAGACTCTTAGGTCTAGGGGATTTTTTGAGATCAAAGGAGAACATAGTGTTTTGAACAAAATGTGCAAGGACCCACCCTTCCGGAATTGCACTTTTAGTAGAATGTTCTGTCCTGCAGCTGTAATGCTCTATGGATGGGTTCGGTTCCCCCCACCCCTCCTTTTTTAATATATGTATTACTGGAGAATTTTAATAGATTTTTTTTTAGGAGTCTCTGATCCTACACTTCTCTTGTTATGCCTGCGTGTTCTGTGAGGAGAGCTGTTGATCATTACCAGTTGTAGTCTAGCACCTTTAATTCATCAGAAGCTTGTGTAATGTATTACTTACATTAGATGTAGGTGCCAAAACTGACCTGTAAACCTAAAATTAAATTGGGACTACAAAATTAATTTCTCTTAGATTGTGGAAATTAGACCATAAATGGAATTCTTGTGGGAACTGTGTAAACCTTCTTTGACGTTGATTTAATGTAATTCTTTTCTAAATAGGGTAACTTTAAATCGTGTAACCAGCACATATTTTTAGCCAGCACAGATTTGTAGAAAATGGTGCGGTAAGATGAGTATTAACAGGAACATTCTGTGGTGTTTCTTAATTTAAGGATTACAGTGTGTAGCTTTATTGCAGCTGAGTAGACAGCCAGGCGTCATACCCCCTCCCCAAACTGGATGAGATAGGTAATGATACAAAGCCAACATGTCATTTGTCAAACATCTCTATTCGTTCAGTATGTTTTAATTTACAAAATAATATAAAGTTAGGGTAGAGATGGATCTTGTGGTCAAAAACTGAGTTCAGAAGCTCAGTTTCAAGGCTAGTACCTGCATCAGAATGTCATGGCCAAATCACATTAACCCTAATTTGGGAAATTTTTAAATTACAGACTTAATTTTTCAAGTTGGGTCCAGGAATTCAAGGTCTGACTAGCTCTGGAACAAAAATCTGCATTCGCTTTAAATAGATGGCAAGTGAGTATGCTTGTTTTATGCATGAAACTAATTTGAGGACTGAAATTATTCTGAAACATTCAAATGTTCCATGTTCTAGATAACAGTATGTATTCTACTTGCTGTGCTGCTAATAACGGTATAAAAAAAGAATTCCTTCTTGAG
This sequence comes from Apaloderma vittatum, assembly GCF_000703405.1. Taxonomy (NCBI): domain Eukaryota; kingdom Metazoa; phylum Chordata; class Aves; order Trogoniformes; family Trogonidae; genus Apaloderma; species Apaloderma vittatum. The sequence goes on along the minus strand of NW_009710602.1, from coordinate 3,115 downwards.
ACTTAGGAATATTCTTGCTTTTAAATACAGCATCTTCAGGTCTGATTCTTTAAGCTTTTCTCTGAATGTGACGGCATTCAGAGGTCTGAGTTAACACATGCGCTGTCTTTGCATGAGAGCTTATGAATTAGATTGTCTCTGCAGGGGAACATTTAGGGTGCTGAGGATAATTTGACCTATGAAAACATTGATTTTGAATGTTTTACTGAAATGAGCTCAGAATATTCTTACATTCTCTATCATGTACGACAATGCTTTTAAACAGGGCAGGAATACTCTGAATGCTGGGTCATCTCAAAACGTTCTTCAGGTTTTCTGGGATCTGTTACTCGGCAAGTCTTCTGGATTGTTTAAGACAATATTGTCCCGGTCCTGTACTAGCAGTTCTAATGCCTGTCAGGTGGTTCATAAAGATCACCGCTGTACACCCGACCCCACTCATTTTAGATACTCAAAAGTAATTGCTATTCAGCATCTTCTTGAGTTCGTAGAGTTCTTAAAATGAATTATTTCAGACACAGCATGTGTTTATAGCAGGTAGCCCTTACATGTTTATTCTCCCCAGGGCTCATCTTCTGATCCTGTTAGTTTAATCCCTTAATTGTGGACATGTCCTTCCAAGAAGGTGCTGTCCTTTCCTTGGTGAAGTCAAGTTCTTTGTTCTGTCCAAGGTTTCATTCTGGGGAATGTCAAGGGACAAGCTTTAAGATCCTACTGTACTGTATTTGCAAAGGAAAGTAAAATGTGACAAATGAGAGTCCAAGTTAAAATAGAATGGCACAAAAAAACCAACCACCAGCAAAGACTTGAGAGAGCTTTTGGCAGCTCAAAATATATGCACATTCTTATCCTAATTCATAAGAAATAATGGTATCGGAAATGTATTTCACACAAATACAGTACAAAAGTGCAGGTTATATTAAAAAATAATAATGAGAGAATCCCAAACTTCAGTAACGGAAATTTAGAACATCCAGAATCTTCTGTAACAGCTTGACCCAACCATACTCAGTAATGAAAACACTTTACCTAAACGAAGAAGGTAGATTTGCCTTTCTGATAAGGTGTAACTTTATATTTGAAAGTGCTACTAATAAAATTTGCATGTTGTAGAAGTAAAAATGACAGCCACAGCTTGAGACATTCTCTGGCACGACTAGATGGGACTTTAAGCTACAAGATAAAGCCTTGAACACCTTACTTTTGCAATCTGCAATGAATGTAGCAATATATTATTAGGTATGTTCTGTATTGTAGTCATGATACCATTAGCTGCTAGGACTATAAAAACTCTTAAGGAGTGTGGAAGTGCTTAAACTATAACAAAGCGTATTTGTATGATTCTGTAGATATTCTGAACAAACAGTGTGCTTCAATAGAAAGAAAACACAACTTAATTTGCTGCTCTCAGTGTGGTACGAATTTCTAGCTGCATTGCTTTTGTTTCCTGCATGGAAAAGAAGAACAGTAGAGCACAGAGGCTGAATAAGGTGCTTGTCCTGCAGCTGACTGCACAAAGAGCGTGCTTTGAACAAGTTTTTCCTGGACACAGAATTCTGCCTGAGACAGTTGCAAGGTCAGAGCCAAGCATGAGAAATACCTCCCTTTCAAACGAAGGCTTTTATATGCATGACAAGGAAACGTATAGTGTTGTGTGGTGCAGCGCTGGATATACTGATTTGTTCAGTAACCAAAGGGAATGGGATTACTTTTGAAATCCCTGTCTGAATATAGCACCAGATACTAAAAAGAGTCAAAAGTTGGCTTTGTTCTAGTAAAACAGAATTGAAGAAATTATTTCCCAGTAGAAACTCAGTGAAAATATTTTATGCTCTAAATCCAGCATTCCAAAATTGAATCTTTAGTCTTTTTTTTCTTCCCAGTGCATGTATGCATGATCCAGTAATAACAAAAGCTGCCAGAAGCATATTTTAGTAAAACCTCATTAATCAAGGCAATCTGATACGGTTTACCTGATGTTCATTATATTTAATGAGAAATCACTGAGCAAATGCGCTCATTAGTGACTTACTGGACAGCTTTGTGAAAAGTACTTGACCGAAGCCCCGTTTCGGTTACCGTAGGTTTAACAAGCTCCACGAATAGCTCTGGTCTAACTGCTTCCTGTTTCTCAGGCGCACCGACAGCACGTCTGAAACGTTGTAAAACGATAACCCTTGGCGTGGAGGTTGCAGACCGGGCTGGTTGTTTATCAGGATGCTGAAATCTTGGATCCCACATCCTCCCCTGCTCTTTCTCATGCTACGCGTGCACTTGGCAAGCTGCGGCTTCACATGGCCGCGTTTCCCGGGTTGTTCACAGGCTGCGTAACCCCTCAGCATCTTACCATTTCGAGAGGTAGCCCAGGCTTCAGAAAACCTCCCAGCCCCACGCCCCTGCCTGCTGAATGCCTCTGTTTTGTATTTGCACGCTGTGCCCGTAAGGGCAGTGGGCTCCTGGTTCGTTATAGGACTATTTACAGCAACAGAATTGGGGCTGGAGCATTCGCTCTAGAGAATTAGTTGCTCTGCTCTGAGCTTGCTCTCTCTTCAGCGCTTCCACTTGAATGGAAAAGCACTTTCTTCGCTGATCCGCCTGCCCACAAGTGGTGTCTGCCAGCAGCAGTTAGCGTGATGCTTCCTTGACTTCCCAGGTTTAAACTTTGTGGGAGCCCAAGTCTAAAAGGCAGAAGACGGTGCTATTTATAATTAAAACAGCTTCCATGAGGAAAAAATGGGAGAGTGGGATAAGGCGACGCAGACATCGATCTTTCTGTGTGATTTGGTTTGGAAAATTAGCCGGTAGCACTCTCTCTGTAATTTTTTGTGGTGGTCACACGTCCCGGAGTTCTGTGTTAGTAACAAATAGCTTAGACTCTTTAAGAAACACTAATACTGCTGTGAGACAAGTTAAAAGCAGCAGATTGGGTGCAGCGGGCCCAGTTCTTGTACCGCAGGTTAGCAGACACAGACACTTGGTTCTGACAACGGCAACAAAAGGAAATAACAAAGCTTTAGACCAGGGGCTGGCCCGTCATAGGCCTTTTAAAAAAAACAAAAACCAAAACCAAAACCAAGCAAACACCGGTGGGTGCTCAGCGCCCCTTCAGCCGCCT
>NW_009710601.1:490-1371 GCF_000703405.1 Apaloderma vittatum | reverse complement strand
GTGCCAGCACCCGGAGCGGGGTGTCACCTTGCTGAGCGCTGTGGGTGATGGGACCTCGGGGCTCATCCTGGCTTGGTGCCACCACCAGTCCTTCACCACCCCAAGAGCATCCTCAGGGATGGAGCTGGGACATCTCAGCACCCTCTTGGATGTCCCCACTGCCCCCCAGAGCCTGCTACATGTCACATCTGTGCCATTGCTGTCCCCAGAGCACCGCTGGTGTTGGGACCTGGACATCCCATCACACAGGGCTCATCCTGGCTTGGTGCCACCACCGTCCCTTTCCCATCCCAAGACCATCCCAAAGGATGGGACCTCGACATCCCATCACCGGGGGCTCTTCTCCAGAGGACACCACTGCTGTCCCCACCCCAAGACCATCCTGAAGGATGGAGCTGGGACATCCCTAGGGCCTGGGGCTCATCCTGGCTGGATGTCCTCACTGTCCCCTTCCCACCCCAAGACCACCCTGAAGGACGGGACCTGGACATCCCAGGACCTGGGGCTCATCCCTTCTGGGTGTCACCATCATCCCCTTCCCATCTCAAGACCATCCTGGAGCATGGGACCTGGACGTTCCATCACTTGGGGCTCATCTCCAGTGGACACCACCACCCTCTTCTTCACCACCCCAGGACTGTCATGAAGGATGGAGCTGGGACATCCCACCCCCGGGTGCTCATCCCTTCTGGATGTCACCATCATCCCCTTCCCACCTCAAGAGGAAGGGTCTTGGTGGTCCCTGGAGGATGTGACCTGGACGTTCCACCACTCAGGGCTCACTCGGGTTCAATGCCACCACTGTCCCCTTCCCACCTCAAGTGCTCCCCATCATGACGTCCCAGTCCCTCCGTACCTGAACTCCTCCCCGCCCTCCAGCA
>NW_009710601.1:0-394 GCF_000703405.1 Apaloderma vittatum | reverse complement strand
CGGCCCTCAGCACCAAGCCCTGGAGATGCTCCATCTGCACCCCGTAGCGGTGCTCCACCTCCGCCAAGCTGGCCTCCAAGCCGGCTTTCTGCAGAACATCACACCAGGCTTCAGCAAACCTCGCTGGTGGACCTGTGGGGCTGGATGTGGGGCGTCGGAGGAGGGGAGGTTACCTGGTTGCGGAGGGACTCCAGGTCGATCTCCAAGGTCTGGACGGAGCGACGGAGGTCCACCACGGTGCTGCGGGCTGTGTCAACCTCCTTGCTGCTCTGCGTGATCTCGATGGTGCTCTCAGTGATCTTGGGGGGATGCACACACATGGGCTGGGGGTTGGCCCACCGTGGTCACCCCAACCCATGGAGGGGACGAAACCACCCCAAAGAGCCAACTTCAA
>NW_009710600.1:1669-2023 GCF_000703405.1 Apaloderma vittatum | reverse complement strand
ACTCACCGGTCCCAAATAAATACTTGTCAGCACGGGGACAGAAACGACAGGGAAAAAAAACCCCAGCAACACCTGAGTACTACATCAGATTTATTTGCAACAGATTTATTTGAGTGTCAAACAAAATAGCACCAAAATAAGAAGTGTTCCAAATAATTAATTAGATTTCACTCATACGTTAGCAACCCATCACTTTGCAAGATGGTGAAACGCTGAACCAGGTGTCAGTTTAATCTAAAGGTGTGGAAACAACACGCTGTGCGGAATAAAATGCTTCCCTCTGCCTTGACACGGGGCCGAGGTGACAGCAGGGCCCAGCACAGGCGGGGGGGGGCGGTCTCCCCCCCCGCCGCG
>NW_009710600.1:0-1656 GCF_000703405.1 Apaloderma vittatum | reverse complement strand
CCACCCCGGGGGTCCCCGTGGGATGGCCCAGGGGCTGCCCCTGCGGAGTCCCCTCCACAGAGCTGGAAGAGAAGTGCCAGTCGCACCAAACCACCTGGCTTCCCAAAACTGAATTAATAATGAGGTGAAATCATGAGCTGAAATTAGCAGTCCTCAGCAAAATCATGGCTCAGGAATTCAATGAGTCCTGGACTCAGCAAGAGTTATAGAATAGAATCACAGAACAATTCAGGTTGGAAAAGACCCTTGGGATCATCGAGTCCAACCATTGACCCTACACTACAAGGCCACCCCTGAACCATATCACCCAACACCCCATCTAAACGACACTTGAACACATCCAGGGATGGCGACTCAACCACCTCCCTATTCATCAACGATCTTGATGCAGGGATCGAGTGCACCCTCAGCAGGTTTGCAGATGACACCAAGCTGGGAGGGAGTGTCGATCTGCTGGAAGGTAGAAAGGCTCTACAGAGAGTTATATAGATATACATACATACATATATACGTACCTCAAGTGTTCTGAGAACTATAAATGATAATGATTTGCTGCTGACACAGCAGAAAGTATCTATCTGAGGAGGGGCTTTTTTCTCTCTTTTCTGTTAATTGCCTAACAAGCCAAGTGAAAGGCATTAGCGTGGGGTGCCTCGATTTGTTGGACCGGGCTGTGTTTACACTGAGGGATGGGACTGTTCTGGCATCGAGAGATACTGAGGTGTTCATCAGACTTCTGCGAGGTTGGGCTGCTTCGATGCCAAGATGCCAAGATCCTCTTAGGGTCACAGTGACCTCGCTAATGTGAATGAATTAATGTCAATCAGTAGGGTATGGCACCTTTAAATGTGTTTTGAGATGTTTGACCCTATGTGCCCAGTATGAATGCATAAGTTAGAGGGAAGACATTAACAGTTTTAATTGAATTACAGTTCTTGGGAGTTTCCCAGGACCCCTTCAACATCTGTTTGCCATCGTGTTTTGCCAAGGCAAAAGGACTGCTGATATGAAGAAAAAGCAGCAATTGCCAGCAAGGTTTGGCTTTGGATGACTATCAAATTCTCTTGGAAAATCATTTAGTTTTGCCTTGGTATTGGCTGGAATAAAGATGCATCTTTCTGTAATAACGTCAGAGGAGCTGCCTGAAGATAAACCTTGCAAAAGGAAGAAAGGTGCTTTCTAATCTCACCTCAGTGTGACCAGAGAGAAGAGCGTGGAGAGAGGGTTTGGTCCTTTCCTAGAGACAAACCAACACTCGGCACGCATCTGCAGGAGGTTCCAGTTTCTGTAATCATTATCCGACGGAGGAGGGAGAAGCAGCAAGGTGAAGCTGCAGACCACGGTGAAACTCCAGGAGCTGGTAAAGCCGCAGTGCTACTGCATCCCAGGAAAGGGGGGAGCCAGGAGGATTTACACGGCGTGAGCACAACACCGCCACCTTAAAGTCGATGTGCCTGGCAACCCACGGGTGACCAGGCACAGGGGTGAGCCCAGCTCGCACAGGGCTGCTGAGGCTCTGCAGAGAAGCCTGTGTTGAGAGAGCAATTCTGCAGGGAAATCTCGATGATCTCTGTCACAGATAAGTTCCGTATCGCAACGAGAGACCCCGTTACCATCGGACGGCCTCTGACAGAGCGAGCGGAGGGGCAGCCGGCA
>NW_009710599.1:0-1664 GCF_000703405.1 Apaloderma vittatum | reverse complement strand
CATTTATATTTAACTAGGATTACATTCATATCTAAGCTGACTGTACATGACAACAATCATTCAGTCACCTATTAATGGATCAAAAGTCTCCCCTGCAAAACATGAATCTGTGCAAATTCACACTCCTGTCTACATTGGTTAAGAACACGATTATTAAAATATGATTTTTTAATACGATTTTTTTCCATTTCTTTTTTAAAGCCTCTCAAAAAAAAGGAAATTAAGCAAGCAAGACTTTACTCTGCCTTAGTTTCCAGCAGCCCGAATGAAAAAATAGTTGTGTGAATATACCAGACGTCTTTCAAATTTAGCATATCTTAAAAAAACCCCTTTAATATCCATAAAATGAGCAAACTGCTGCCACGCCAGAGAAGACGATGTGCCATGTGGGAAGACATTTTCTGTTTTTCTATTGATTACACTAACTTAATAAAACAAATATGTTCTCCTCCCACCCAACTTCTGCTCTTATCCGCATTTTTTTCCTATACTCCTCATTAACATGACAGTTCTTGACCTAGTTACACACCTTCCTTCACCTCCAACCCCTGCTGCTAAATTTCTTCCCCCATCCCTATCTTCCCAGACTTCTGCTTGTTAGCTCCTGTTTCTCACTTTTTTCCTCCCCTTCCCTGAATTTCTTCTCCTTTCTCACATTTGATAATTACAACCTTCCTTGTACCCGAGCCAGGCCCCCTCCTCTTCGCCGCAGCTCTTGGCATTTCTTGCTTCCACACAAAGCCTGAACAAATATTCCACGTATGCCTGCTGTCCTCAAGAGACCGCACTCGAATTAGTTAGGACCACAATATACATACAGTCTTACAAGCCTGTAGTAAGCTGAAAGCTTGCATTTGCTCAGTATAGATACATCTAAGAATTTCATTGACACATTTTATGACAAGTAATGAGATTTTACCAAGACTTAGGACATAGATTTTTTTTGCAGATTACTACAAAGAAAACAAACAGATATCCTTGGCCCACGCAGCTTTCCCTTTAAACTCACATTCTAGTCCAAAGTACAGAGACATGAAAATTTCATCCTCTCCTCGAACAAAGAAATATGAGAGTTTTTACTTAAAGGAGACAAAACAATAAATTTCCGCTAATGCCCTTCTTATGAGTCATTGAGATATTTCCAAAGAAAATTCAGTCCAAATATACTTATGATTCTAACATGGTATAATTGACACTACAGCTATTTCAAGATTTTTTTAAACTCTACAAGCATTGCAGAAATCTAAAGGAGCAGTAACCCCAAATAAGGCAAATGAGGTATGTATCCTGCATGAGCTGTAAAATATTGATGGAGATATCTGCATGTTACTTGACATGCGATAGACTCTACATCTACATACCTTCATCCCTTTCAGAAAGTATTATCAGATTGCCTGGCTTCACACTATCCCACAGTAAGTGAAAAGTTAAGCCCCTTAGAGAGTCTGCAGTAAGGATTTTGTGAAAGTGCATGTGGTCTGCATTTTTGCAAATTAATGCAAAGTGATGCATGCACACTCGGAAAAAATGATACAAGATACACTGGGGAAGGATGTGAATCAGAGCCCAGAAGGCAGCAGAATTAGCCTGCTTACTGAAGCAGACTTCTTAACTATAAAGCCATTTATATCCTTATTGTAGTTAATAATATATTATATTAATAA
>NW_009710598.1:0-5962 GCF_000703405.1 Apaloderma vittatum | reverse complement strand
CCGGTGCGGCGGAGAACTAGCAGCACGGCACGGCCAGCCCGGGAAACCGTTCTCTGGGACGGGGGTTACAGGCTTCAGCTATTACAGCCCACCCAGTCCCTCTGCCCTCAGTTCAAAGCTGCATGTGCACAGCACGAAAGAAGATGACATCTGTTTATAGAAAGAATTTATTTTATATACATTTACCTACAAAATATACAGCAGTTAAAAATAACGGGTGGGCAGAAGACTTACTGGAAGAGTTACAGGAGACAATTCTTAATGCCTCAACTGACAAAGTTACATCCATAGGCTGCGTCTGAAAGCCTGGCTACCGTGTAGTAGGAGCTACTGAAGTTGCAACAGCTTCGCAGTTTCAGTCAATTAAAAGAGTTTGAAACAATTAAAAAGGCACCTTGAACAACTTAAACTCTTAAAACTCTCTACAATTTTAGCTCTTCAAAAGTTTCGCTTTATATGCATATAACATCCACACCTTGTTTTTAACACTCTGAATAACAAACTTGGTTAATTTTATTGTGGCACTCTATATTTTCTTCAACAAACCTCAAGTTACACATCTGCAATATTAGTTTCACATCCAGACTATCAGAGCATAAGAATCCACGCAGAATGGCCATGTGGACTTCAGATACGGTACAACTTTACAATCGGAAAGATACAAGCATATTTAAGACAATTTTTTAAAATATTAAAATCTTAAAATAGCAGTGTTGTGAACCAGATCAAACGAGGAGCTACGTATGACCACGATGAAAGTGGCTGGTGCACTATATATACAATCTGACAAATGTGATCCTCAGTACATTTGCAAAGTCCTTAAACCGTAAGGCCAGTTTCCTCCAGCACAGAGAGTCTCTCTCCAGGCCTTTTAACCAGTTCCAACAAGAGCGACCAGGAGACAAGGACAGCTGTAATGAGTAAGTGTGCCAATAAAACATCACGGGAATGGTAAGCATTCTTTTCAATACTGTTCATGAGAACTGCAACAACAAAAAAAACCCCATATAGCAAATAGTACGTTTCCTCAACATTGACATGGATCTGCTATTTACAACAGCTTACAAAGACACGTAACACAAATGAGGTTTGATTTTCAAGTTCAACTTCATCACCGATTAACATATGTCACCTGTATGTTCTGTTCTAGCCGAAGTAAAAAAGTGACACTAATACTGAAAAAGAGGTAATCAGAAGTAGCAAAAGCACTGATAATATGGTAACAAAGAATTTGGATAAATATTCAAGAAAGTAATATTGCACACTTTCACTGTCAACTGTGTAAGACTTTCATTCCCAGGCAGTGACAACCAGTCCTGTTTGTTTGTTTGCTGTCATACTACCTTAAAAAAGGTCATTTTTGGTTTCCATGGCAGTGGAAAAAACTGAAGGAAGACAGCCCTTATTGAACATGAGGCCTAGGTTTCAAAATTAATTTTCCAGTCTGCAAGATAGAAGGAAAAAAAAAGAAAGTTTAGCTGCAAAACTGCATTTCAAGTTCAATTTTACAGGCTATGTTTAAAACTGAACACAGAACAATACTAAGTATTCTACATTCCAGTTTGAGAGACACATAATTTGTTAAGGTGTACACTAGTGCTGTTCAGGAGAATATAAAAAAAAAAAATTTGTGTGCCTTTTTGAATTATTTGCAATTTTTTAAAAACAAGGTTTATGGAACGCACTACTAACACTTACATCATCACAGGACATATTATACTCTGCCAAAACAGTTCGACATCGGGCTGCTATACTGTGTGGACTGTGTCAAGGAAAGCAGCTAACACTTGTACATAGAGTAAGAAAAAAATAATCAAAAAGCAGCATTAGCACAGGCTTCAACATCAGCAGTAACTACACCACTTTTAACCCGACAATTGAAGGATACATTGATGGTGCCACCACTCTTTTATGTATTCCAGCAAAAAACAAGCCTATTAAGGTAATACAGCTAATTGTGAAAAATGGGTGGTTCCAAAGTGATGTGAAAAATGACACCTAGGAAAGAAATGAGGTTAGTCCCACTAAATACTTTCCACAACATACAGAAAGTTGCTGCCTATTTCACTTAATTTAGAAGGAAATACCACTGCTAGCCATTTCTAGGTACTTGTGAACAGTTCTTTACACAAGCCTTCCAGGTGTAGCATTTTTGGTAGGCGTTGCCCCAGTACATATTCCACAACAATTCCAGAAAGCTTGAGAGCTAAACTAAAAATCACCTCTTGGTCTCATGGGAGAACCACCTTTAGCAATTCCATTTTCAAGATACTTGACTGCAACGCCAGGCTATGAAACAGAGCATATGTGGGATTAGTCTGATCTTTTACCTTTTGTGTCTCCGGGTCTATTAACCAGTTCCAAGCACCAGTTGCTGTGCAGACTGATACCACTATCAGAATCACTGATAAAGAAGAGAACAAGAGTCATAAACAGTACACTTCACTCCTATTAAAAAGTATTCATTTTCCATTATCAGCTCTTAAGCGTTTATTTCTTCTCCCACTTCTGAGGGAGGAAAAGCTTCTACTTGGAAGGCAGAAACGAGAACAGGCACAGAAACTTGTATCACGTGAAACTGTAAAGATTCCGTACAAGTTTCCTGGACAGGAGAAGGAGGTACCAAAATCTAAATTCTATCAAGTAAAACTATGTCTATGCTTTGAAGAAACAAGAGTTTTTGAAATAACACAGGAAAAAAAAATTCATTGAAGACTGGAGGAAGAGTTGTGTCAAACGGTCAGTATGCTGTTTGAGCTTATGCAACAGAAATACAAGCACCATTTAATTGCAGAACTAAAGATTCTGTCCTGCTAGATCTTCTACATAAGAAAAGCCTGAAGCATTAGCACCAGCAGGTTCCGCAGCACATCTGAGTTGCGTTATGCTCCCCACCCCGTCAACAATTACAAGCAAGGAAAGCTGACACAGAGAAAAAAACCACAAAATTTAAACAGGAGTCAGAAGGCCCATTAGCTTTAGCACATGAAGCTTAACAAAAACCTTTATACATCCGGAATGACTTAGGAAGAATAATACATTCACTGTAAACAAGTAATGCTAGACACACATTAAAGTAACACAAGATACTGATTTTGAGAAACTACAAAGGTTTGGGCACCAGTGGTTGATGGAAAAAGAAACCAGAACAAATACAAAGGTAGAGAAAGCTCATGTTCTACTGCACACCCATAAAGCTTGCAGCTTTCATTGGACATTTGGCAGTTCTGAGTGTCTTCCGTGGAGCCTGAAGTTCTTGGTGCAAATTAAGTCTTCTATCAGCGAAACAGGAAAAAAAAAAACAAAACAAACCAACCAGAAAACACTACCAGCCTTTAGAATCATAGGAAAGAACCTGAAAATAAAACCCAGGTACTCATGAAACACTACTTTCAGGTCTCTAAGACTGCTATAATTTACTACTGAATTGCATATTCATTCTCAATACTACAAAATTAAAAACAAAATTAAAAAGTAACCCTAACAAGTTACATTTTCAGAATAACGTTAGAAAAGATCTATCAAAAGCACAGAACTGCTTCTCTACACAAATATTTTTTTCCCAAATTACAGAAGGAGAAGTTAGCACTGAATTCAGTGCTCCATTATATTTATAGTAAAAAGTCCCTCTTTTAAGTGAATTATAAAACTAGGAAAACAAGCAGTATGGGGGAAAAAAAAGTTAGCTAGTGAACACAATACTAGTTATGCAAACCTCATCTAAATATGCTTCCAAGTTTCCAGTACTTTTTTTTTTTAATTACATCTAACAGTAAATAGCAATTCTGGAGGGCAAATGCTTTCCTACAGCAGGTGTGCACAAGTTGGGCAGATCTACAAATATCTGCTTACTCCTCAAACCCTCTGAAACAAGGGGGTTGGGGTCTTTAGTTGATTGTGTTCTGGGGTGGGGTGGTTTTTTTGTTGGTTTTGCTTTTCAAGTAGTCATTCCTCAGGTCCCTCATTTGAAATTAACCTCTTGGCCTCTCCGGAGAAATGAGGCTATTTTTATGTCCTAAAAAACATCTGTACTGAGTAAAGAAACTTGCGCAGAATCTCTCAACAAAGCAGCAGGCTGTTTCCACCATGGACCTTAAAGTTGGCAGCACATCTGTGGTGGCTTTTGCCTTTCCCCCTTCCTTCAAACTTCCCTGTTACAACAGGGATGAGGACACATTCTGCCCTCATGGCACACCACTATAACTTTTTCACCTTCGATTTTATAGGGACTATCTCACACAATCACATTTAGTACAAGTAACTAGAGTGACTCTGGGAAGTCTGAGCATTGAAGAAAAAAACAAAACAAAACAGAAACCGATAAAACAACTTATTTTCCCAAGTATTTCCAGAATAATACAGCCTTGAGACAATTCAATCTTGCCCAAAATATTACTTTAGTATCTTGCATTATCTTGTTGCAGAGTGTTTGAACGTATGCCACAGTATTTAAAAAGAGTTTAAGCATAGGTTTCTGTTTTGGTAAACATAAATCAAGGATACACACTGGTAAATCTAAAAAAAAAAAAAAGCTTGAAAGAGAATCCTAGTTAGGCCTTGGAACATCCAACTTACTTCTCCACCGTCCTGTAGCTGGCTGCAAACATGCAATATATTCAGTAAGTCTTCTTTCAAAAGCTTTGAGATCTGGGGAGGATGTATATAGAGCATAATTAGATCTTCATTTATTTAGTCAAATTCTAATGTAAAAGATAAAAGGAATTTTCCCCTGTGCGCATCCATTTCTTAAACAGTCAGAAAAAAACAATGCAATTATCATTCAGATGTAATAAAAGCACAGTCAAACTAGCTTCACACAACTTTAGCTAAAAAGTACAATAATGGAGTTACACTAAATCCAAGAAACCTTCCCACTTACAGAAAGGAAAATCAGACTACTTTAGACATTTTTATAAATACCGAGTCCTCCATTTAGAATAGCTTAAATAGCTTCTCCACACAAGAAAAAAAAATAGCATGTTCTGGATTGTTAAATGCATCAGGAAACCATTAAATGCTATTATCTATATGTTAACAAGTAAAAAAAAAAGAAAAAAGTTGGCTATTTGCCAGCTCTACAAGGGATTATTTGTAGTGAAGTGGCTTTAATGACTTTGATTTGCATAAACTTTTAGTGCCATGACATACGTATACACACACACATATATATATGTAAAATACCATAGCAAACACTAGCCCAAGGATCCTACTTAAATCCTTTTTTTCTTTACAAAGACATTTCTTATTAGCATCATTCTGTCAGGGCCTTTCTATTAAAATTGCTGTTAAATGCTGAGCAGCATTTCAAGTTCATATTCATAATCCATTAAAAAAAATCTTAGCCACCTCATGTTTGTCTGCAAGGAGCTGTTTCACCTGAAGCCTGTGCTAAATTTAAGTTTCTGTTCAACAATATCAATATTTGACAATGTCCCAGACAAAGCTACAATTCTACCTGGAATCAAGTTTTTATTAGCATAGATGTAACTTTCAGCTAAAGCGTTTCAGTTAGCATCACTCTGCAATTACTCGCCTTCAACTTACATCTATTACTAAATTAGCTACCATAAAAAAATCAATTAGAGAATAAGATCAGAATAAATATAGCTACTATTATCATTATTAATGCATTTTTCCAAACAGCACATTTACTTCTAAATGGTTTGCAGGTGAATTCAGGGGGACAGATTACAGCTTCTTGACTCCAGCCACAGTACAGCTAACTAGTCTTAATTACTGCCAAAAGCCCGGTAGTCGTGGCCTGTCCTCCACCTCCCTTCTGGGAAAGCTAAACCACTGCCAGCAATTACAGCTCATTAACTGTTCCCTGACTAGCACAAACCGCGCAACTACTCACTGAAAGGAGAGGGGGAGTATGCGGCATCACCTGCCATTTGAGCACTAGCACCCTGTAGGCATAAAAACCCAGCTGTTGATGGCAAAGTTCTCTTAACGCCAGACA
>NW_009710597.1:0-998 GCF_000703405.1 Apaloderma vittatum | reverse complement strand
GCTCGTGGAAGCGTTTCCTGCTGGTTCCCGCCCCTCTTGGAGCCGGGAGAGCCGGTGGCCGGCTCATCAGGCTGCAGCAGCCATCTGTCAGGCCGGCCCTGGAGCTCTGAGCGTTTACAGGCTTGAAGAGGAGAAACCTCAAGTAAGAGCCCTAGAAGATGTGTTGCAGCTGTGCCTGACAACTGAAATTATAAGGCATAGGGATAGGCCCCGGTATTTCTGGCCTCTTTATAGTTTCATTGAACACCGCCGGCACCGCAGCTGACAGAAATCAACAAAATGCACTGTTGCAAAGCAAAGCATTGCCTCGCATTTCACGGCGCTTCACACACACTGTTTTGTGCGCCTTTCTCAGGTAGCCCGTTAACAGGTGAGCCTGCAAATACTCTGTGCAATGTAGCAGTCTCAACTGAAAATATAAATTTAAAGAGCTTATATTTAAACAGTCCTTTAATGGAAAGTTTAAGTTTTTTTTTTAAATCAGTTTAAACTGACTGAATAAGGTAGTTTAGGCAATGGGACCTACACAGACAAACTCATGCGTTGATGCTCTCTTGCGGGAGAACCAAACCTCCACCGCATGGGGATATTTATTAGAATTTCTGCCCTGTTCTCAGCTCTGTTAATGTAGATCCTCAGCAGCTCAGTAAAAAACTGTAAAGGTTTCTTTTTTTCCAGTTTTCATCAGTGCAACAAAGCACTAGTTGGTTTTAAGACCTTGCAATGTATGGAAGTTTAAAAAAAGCTTCCAGAACCGCAGTGAACAAGTTACCCGATAAAACAAGCAGAAGTTTTTGTGTATCAGTCTTGCTTTTAAAAATTTTTTTGGTTTTAAATAGTTGAGTCTTTTTTGTTTTTGCAATAGCTAAGTTTACAATCTCCGCGAACTCAGCTCCTCGCTGTGTTTTACAGTCTCCCTATAAAAAGCAGGGTAGCACCCTGACGCCTCCAGAACGACGAAAAGACTGAAACCTACTGTTTGATTTTTCAGTGGCGGC
>NW_009710596.1:0-6639 GCF_000703405.1 Apaloderma vittatum | reverse complement strand
ATAAAATAAATAAATATAATAAATATTTTTAAAAATACACAAATGCTGGAAGTTCTGAAATATGTGTCTGTCCAACTAAAAAAACACCTAATCATAGAGTGATTTTTGAAGGAAAAAAAGCACTATGTTTGTTTTTGGTCTGGCTTTGCCTCCCTTTACTGCAGAACAGGCTTCATTTCGGTTCCTACATCCTTTGAATATCACTTTCCTGTCACATTGTGCTGTCTGGAAAAAGACTGTATTTTCCTGCGTTCATTATTTTCCACTTTCCCTTGTCACAAATGCAGAACTTTATCATAGGTCAAAGCACTTACGAAGTTCAGGTGAGATGTCACTGTGAGTGACTCTGGTATGACTTTGTAAGGTATTTGAATCCTATTTGTGCTTATCGTTTAGCTCGATACACCTAAACATGTATCTGAATTCAAGCATAAATATGTTGTCTGTATGTATCCTTTACTAAATCATATTGCTTAATTAAACTGTACTTGGGAATAGGATGATAATTTGAATTGTTAGTAGAGGATCTGCTCCCCACCCTGCTGTTGTGAGGTAAGAATAGCCAAGATGACTTGCTTAATTCAAGCATTTTAAACACAGCACTACAAACAGCCTGTACTATTTTACTGTTTATGAAAAATTCAAATATAATTATTAAAGCAGCATATCTGTGTCTGCAGTACAGAATTCCATCATTATTTTAACATCACATGCCTCTCCAAATTTCTGACGTTCAGGTGACAATAAGGAGGATCAGAGAGTGGCAACCTCGCGAGGGTGCCACAATTTTATGGGACAGAAAGTCTGGGAAAATATAGCTCCTGTAATATCATGTAAAGAGAGAAGTGAAAAGGTGTTAAAAAAACTTGCTGCTATTTTACAGTAAAAGAGACTGAACATGAGTAAGACTTGATATTTGTATCTCTGTCATGACATGTAAACAGGCAGTAGGAAATAAGGGTTCCCAGAAGGAATTCTTGGTGTTGGAAGAGCCTGAGAATAAAAGTAGGCTAAAAGCAGTAAGCTTTATTTCCAATTCAACTAGAAAGAAAGGAAAAACTTCTAGTTAAAGTGAGACTTGGCAGAGTTCTGGTTAAAGAAGAATAGAAGGATATTTTCTATAACCTTAATGTCATTTACAACAGCAAAGGAAACATGCTGAAAAGCAGACAAAGAAAACAAAACAAGCTTTTGCTAAAAGCTCTGCTTTGAATAACTGGAAGGAAAAAGTTCGTGTAAGAAGAAGATAGTCCTTGAGTCAAATTTATGAAATTATAGCATCAGGATTTCCAACAGAATCGGCAGAAAATAATAACAATCAAACCTGTTCTCTGGGAAGGAGCCACACTGAAATTAGCCTCTGATTCTAGATTGTATTCTCTACTGCCTTTGACTTTGCACTTATACATTCACAAAGCGGGTATAAAGAGATAATAGCTACAGAATTTAGCAGAGATTTCTGATCTGTGGCACTGTTACCTGTTTTGCACACAAGAAATTACTGATTGTTACATCAAGCTCTGAAACAATACTGGGTATACACACTCTTGATGACCTCAGCAAACACAAGTAACCCCCCTTTCTCACCTTTACATGATTGTCTGAACTATTTTCCCTGTTATCCAAAATGATCTCTTCAATTTTTGGGTGGATGCTCCCACGACCTTACGGGTTTTTTTCTCCAGTATTGCACATTACATTTCCTTCTGGGTAAATTAGCAAAAGCGAGTGGCCAGCTCTCTTTTGAAAACTGTTTTATAATGTTTTGCACTGACAACCTCAGAAGTACAGTTAGCCTCGCGTACCCATGGTTTTTTCTCATTTTTAAAATAAAAATATGAAGGTGACTTTTGGAGAAAATATTTCCTTTTCGTGGTGAGGAAATAGAGCACAGGAGACATGAAATGATCCAGCTGAGGTAATACAGAATTCTGTAACGGAACCTGAAGTTAAGCCTCAATTTTCTGAAATCCATACGAGTGCATGCTAATTTACATCTACGCTTCCCATAGTACTCCCAAACATATGAATTCTAGAACTGGGCATGATATTGAGACATGTCAAAGCTCGTGTGGCATGCACCAAGGCACAGATCTCATTCACACATTAGTCAAGCTCCTGTTTTTATTCATATACTTTTATTGGGATTTTGCTTCTTTTTAAAAACGCCACTGGTAAGAGTAACAAGTAGTAGAGTCCTTGGGGCAGGATGAAAACGTTCTGGTGCCTAGAGATAGTATGAAATAGGGCTGTTCACACTTCTGTTGTCATAAATGAATGCCCAGCAATTGCGCACTAACACGGTTGTTTGAGTACTAGTGGGCATCTGCATCTGAGCTGCTAGAAAGAGAAGTGCAGAGGCATTTGGGTTAAGCTATCTTACTGCTCCTGTGACATCCTATTCACAACTCTAAAAAGTGAGAAGTCGAAGGAAGCAAGATCTATGATACGAGGAGGCATAATACCCTTCTGTGATAATGTACTCAACTGACTCTACACAAGCCAATGTTTATGTGCTTACAAAGGCATGCCAACAAAACAGGAGAGCATTCTGCACAGGGAACACATAGAATTTTGAAACTGTATATTCCTACTATTGCATTTGTGGAATGGATGAATTTGGGTTAATAAAACCCTGCTGTAAAGGCTCAGTGAATTCTTCATCTAGAGAAAGCAAAAGGAAGGACATGAATCATCCTTTAACTGGTTATGTTCAAAGGAACTTAAAGTTCAGAAAGTTATTTGTTTCCCAAATTAGTATTCTACTTGCATTTCATTTCTTATCTAAAAGTGAGTCAAATTCTGAAGTCAACATTCAGCATGAACAATCTGCAAAACAGAGTACCAAAGAATTACAGAACAGTTGGGGCTCATCAATTTCTTCATTAACTGCATATATTAATATTTGTTGCTATATCCAGTTGGGAGCAAATGGTTTCATTAATGGTTTATGACAATGGAGATATCGGAAGACTTAATAGACCTGAATAGAGGGGTAGCTAAAGACATAATGATGCACAGTAAAAAAATGGATATTTAGGAAGAATACTGAGAAAACTTCTTATTTCCCTGAAATTGGGAATACCTCCTACAGGGAAGTGTTACAGAGTCCACGCTGTTTGGATAACTGAAAAGACTTCTAAAATATATATGCTATAGAAAATTAATAGACTATGTTGAGACAGCAAACAGTTTGCCTTAGCAAGTTTTAATCTCAGATTATCCAAATTTTATAGAAAGACATGCGGATTTCAGATTTTTCTAAATAAAAACTTCTGGCAATGTTACATAGGAGTATGCGTACAGAAATAGGCAAAAACTAAAGCATTATGCCAACAAAAAAAAGAGTCCCTTCATTTATGGCCTTTCCTTAAAGAGTGATATGTAGGAGGCTCTGAAACAAATACGATTTCAGTGATGCTCAAGTTATATTGAGGACTGCAACCATAAGAGGTTAGCACTTCTGGAAAGCAGCTAACACGATTGTGAACATTCTGGCTGTTTCTATACTAGTAAAATAAACATGACCAGAAATGTTCCTTGGCACTGAGGACGGCTGGCACAAAATGGTCTATGCCTGAACAAGCAAACTCTCTCAACCTTGAAAAGAAGGAGGCTGCACATAAACTGTCAACTGGGAATAATCCCTGGAACAGTTCAAATCCTGCACCATGCCTGGGAACTGCTCTGGACAGTGCTCCTGGGCATGGAACTGAAATCACTTCAGGGAACATCATAACTATTTAATGGCGCACACAGCCATTTTCCAACGCCCAGAAGGTTTCCCAGGCTCTGTTTAATTTGTAAGTAATTCCACATCAAAAAATATTTGGTATGGGAAGATGAACTACAGCTGTACAAGTGTCTGTTTTGTATAGCTGCTGAATTGACCATTTAACAAATCTGACTGCCATTCTGCATTTTATTTCCATTAAAAAGAAACCATAAAGAAAATTTGATGTAGTGCAAAAAGTTTCCATCAAAAAAATCTTGATCTGTTCAATTAAAAAATACATTATTTATTTAAATCCTTATTTATTTCCCTTGTAATGAGTGCAGAGGAAACAAGGAGTGAGAGTCACAAAACTGGTGGAAGGGAGATTTCTCCATAGTAATGCAGTGGTTTGGATGCTTATAGGAAGGGAAAGAAGTAATGCTTCCACAAACGTTCATTAACATTCCAAGGGGGCTGGTTAGCTCAGTGGGTTGAGTGTGGTGCTGACAACAACCGCTCCGAGGTTGCGGGTTCGATTCCCGCTTGATCTCCATGTGTTGCCTGGTCTAGTCGAGAGGTGGCGTCCCTGCCCATGACAGGGAGGCTGGATTGAGTGCTCTCTAAGGTCCCTTCCAACCTAGGCCATTCTATGATTCACCCTATAAAGTATCATAAGGTCAGGTGTGATAACCTGGGCTGCTGCCTGTCTCCACAGACATGTCCTGAACTTGGAGGTCTTTACAAATGCTTTTGTTCCCAGTTTCTGTTCTTTCACTTTTTGTAAACACTTGGAATAAGGAAAGAAAGCGGCCGTTGAGAAGATGATTATCTATCTCAACGATTTAGGATACAATGGGGAAATGGTATCAGGCTTCTGTAATACAGTCTCATGAACATTGAAATATTTGATACAAGATACACGGCAACACATTTCTCCGAATACATGATTTTCTGACAGTCAAGAAAGGAGTCAGGAACTACAAAATATATTTGGACACAAAATCTGATTCTCTCTTTTTCACTAATTAAATTAATGTTCTACTAAGGGGGCCTATTGGACAAAATGCACCTACTGCACAATCATTATTTTTGCTAATGCATTATTAAAACTTTTTCTGTAACAGAATTCATCTGGCAAAATGTCCTTAAGCTGGTCAAATTTGTGTATTTTCTTATACATCGTTGACAAAAGAAAAAAATTCCCAAGTTGTCCAACTGTTATAAGCAGTAAAGTTAGTTTATTCCAGTCTACTGAAAGAGAAGGTAAGATACAGTGCAAAACAGCCATAACACTGCTCTATATATAGCAATGCATAAAAACATAAGAATATGAGGAACTACATACAGTGGAACTAACCTATTTCAGTACTATCTTTTCTGATTAAGAATTTAGTCAGGACTACAAAAATCAATTCACTTTATTACAAGTACCTTGTTTAGACAGTTGACTCATGCACTGGGAGAAATGCTGTTGTAGGGCTTAACGGTTCTGCTTAGAAATTAAGCACGTAGGTTTTCATTCTTTTTTTTTTTCTTTTTCTGTTGGCTTCCATATTAGAACTTTGAAGGGGTTTTCTCCTCAAAGTCAAATCTCTTTACATCCTGCCATATTTGGTTTCAGGAGTAGTGACCATGAACTATTTAAAAATTCACTGTTTTCATTAAGGGAAAAGACTGGTCAACTTACTTCTAACTCTTCTAGTAGCACAGGAAGAGTAGTTACTTATCACAAAATAATATAAAATACGATAGTCAGCGGAGGGGGGAGTTGATAAAAAAAATCAGTTTGCAAATAAGGGTAACTCTTCAAGACAAATGTTAGTTAGATTAAGGAAAAGTTGGCAAATTTCAGAGGTGTGAAAGAGATGAGTTGGTACTTCATAAACACAAGAAGTGGAAGAAACAGCTTGAATGCCAAGAAGACAATCTAAGTAGGGTAAAAATTATGGTGTAGATAATATGTTGGCATCTGATTATTATATGTTAAGCTATATTGCAGCCAGACAAACAAACACGACATTGAGACCCTGACTGCATTCCTCTATCTTTGAACTTGTGCTCAGAGACAGGAGGTTCCTATCTGCAGATGTCAAAATTTTCTTGAAGCTCTGTCTCCAAAGTCAGGTAAACGACGTAAAATTTCTGCCTTACCTGGTAACTGCCCTCTCAGTGTTTCTGAAGTAATGTTTAAGTAACTATTTTATTTTTTCTATTTGTTCTCATTTCTGTTCTGTATTCACCTAATCATCATCTACCTGTATTTAACACTACTGTACCATGGAAATTAACAACCTAACTGTTTCATGTTATACTTTATTTATCCAATGTAATGCACGACCATGTTTTTAAGTACAAATCTTTTAATTTGCTTTCAGGAAAGCCTTCTTCATATGTTCTCCTTTCACTCTTCTGATTATACAATTAAAGTCTAATAGTTGCATTAGGCCACCATTTGAGACATTTATTTTGGTATCAGCCAGGCTATAATGCCTGGTGTAGAAACTCAGTCTTGAGAAAGCCCATCATAGAATCATAGAACTGTCAGGGTTGGAAAGGACCTTAAAGATCTTCTAGTTCCAAACCCCCCGCATGGGCAGGGACATCCCCCACTAGATCAGGCTGCTCACATAGCATAGATGAATGACCAGAAGTCTGAGTCAAGTTTCCTAAAATGTCTATCACATGTATAAATTGCATTCTGAGGCATCTGTCTGTGGAGATGCCTCCAGGCGTTTCACAGGCAAGTGACACCATTCACCAGCAAAATAGGAACGTGCTTGAATTCCAAACTTTCTGATAGTAGCTATCAATGTCAGAAATGAACAGATAAAAATGAAACCAAATAGAAAAGCATTTGGGGCTGCTGTGTGACTGAACATGGTGCAGTTCTGCCAACTGTAAGAGACTGTGTTAAAAACGTTTGT
>NW_009710595.1:0-2738 GCF_000703405.1 Apaloderma vittatum | reverse complement strand
CACTCTGTGCCCACTTTGTATTTGTGCCTAGATACATTATATCAAGAAATATTTACAAATATTGCTTACAGTGTCAGCAAAACTTACTGGCAACTTAGCCAGCACAAAACTATTCTATATGCAAACAAGCAAGATTAAAAGAGAATTTAAATGACCTTTGACATCATTCATCAATGAATTTCAGAGGACTAGTAATCAAACATCACATCAAATAAACCTTAAATATAGGGCTGAGGAGAAGTAGATACACTTTACATGTGCTGTGTGGCTCAGTGAGGGAGTGGCAGCTGCAACCTTTAAAAGACAGCATAAACCTTTTGCTATTGCAGTATATTATACAGACAGGTTCTTTCTGTCCTACTCAAATCACTGGTTGGTTCATCACTTCTGATCCCGAGGTAAGCTGTTGAAAAGCAATCAGTGTCATTGACCCCTGTTTGATTAACTCTATTCTTCAGTAGTCTCTGAGGTTAATACCCGTTTTATCACCTTTTTACTGGATAACTTTATTGAATGTCACAGTGCAGCACTAAAAGACATTGACTAAAAGAAATACCACCTGCAATAGACCACATGGAAACAGAACTCCAGAGGATTTGCAGAAACCTACATTTCTTCCAATTTTTCGGGGAAAAAAAAAAAATCAATTTCAGAACATCCTATCACCCTATGGAAGGAGTTTTGGTAGGGACAAACAGAATGAGCTAACAGGATCTGCTCAAGAGTTAAGATAAAAACATACCCTTCTGTTTAATATGCTGCAGTCCTCATACCTGTGTGTATTTCTAATGCAAATTGATAAAAATTCTTTCTTGGCACATTAAAGCTCACAAAACTTCAATACTGCCAGAGGCCAGAGGGCAACACTTCTGTGTCATCCATTGTTTTTGAAGCAGTAAGCTTCCTGAGACTTCACAGAAATAATTTCAGCACACTCCCAAAGCCATCTTGCAGCTGAACAATCAGGAGATCTGGATTTCTACCTGCCCTTACAGCATCACATTAGACATTAATCATACACAAGCAATTCCTGAAGTTCGGGTTTCATAAGAAATCCACACAACCATATCCTTTTGCCATTGACACAACAAACAAAACGGGAGGGACACACACCGAGTTGCAAATACAAAGCATTCTTATTAATATAATTGTGCATATCAATATTAATAGACTCAAAGGCTGCTGAAGGCTAAAGCAAGTGTGTGTGGAGGGAAGGATATTGCAAGGATAGTTTAAGATAGGGGAAGCAACAAATTAAGGAATAGAACCAGAAAAAGGCTCTGTTACATTGATATTTTCCTAGCTTGCTCTAGGAAATGTATTCAGCCTAATAAAGTCACACAAGAGTAAAGGGTGGCAATGCAGCTTAGCATCCAACAGTTTCTTACCATACAAGAAGACATGAATTTGCTGAATATGCTATTTTAACATCAGTCAAATGAGAGAGAAGTAACAAGAGAAAAAAAGAAAAGTCATCAGATAATCATTTCTATCCTCTCTAGTTAAAGGTCCAGTTAAGGGTTTGAGCAAGTAGACAAAGAGTCAATAATTTGCTTTTCCGCATCTTTACTGTCTGAAGTACAGGGCAACCCCACAGCAGCCCGCCAACTCCATGGAGGCTGACAGAGGCTTATCATGTTTCTTCACTTAACAGCAGCAGAATCCGGCAGCAGCCTCTGCATCTACCATAGCTAGCACAGCAGGATCAATGTTTTATGAGTGGCAAAAATTGCACTTGAAAGTGTATTAGCTGTTCTTAAGAATGGTGTTTGAACACCTGCTCCTTACACGGACTTTTACATCTTTATGGCTGAGAAGAGCAGGTAATTTTGATGCTTTATTACGGGTTCAGAGGACTAAACTTCACTTTGAAAAAAAAGTTGTTTTCTAATTCCTGTACATGCTACAATTACTTTAAAATTACAATGTCGTACATAAAGCCATCTTGTGTGACAAAAAGGCATTACACAAGCGTACATTGCTCACGTATGCACGAACACACACCTGCAGAACATGCAGGCACGCACACACACATAGTGTGCCCCTAGAAACCTCCTTGTTTCAGGAACTTTTAAAATCCTTACCACAGAACAAGAGAGCAGCCAAAGCGGCAGAGAAGTCTTCAAGCAACACCTTGTTTGAAGCAGTATTTCCAGTAAATAAGTCCCCTTGGACTTATTTCCAGTAAAATTTTGAAGTAAATAAGTCCAGTTAAGTAAGTAAATAAGCCCAGTTGGACTTATTTCCAGTAAAATTTTGAACTAGCATTTGTCTTCATCCACAAAACCGTAAAACACTTATCTCCTGTAACAATTATATACATATACATTAATAGGTTGATAATTATGAGTAGAGGAGGAATCATCCCTTTACCTCCAAAGCGCTGAAGTCCAACAGGTAGAAGCAAACGGCTGAACTCAGAAGCTCAATATATATTTTAACTAGCCTGAAACAAGAGTGCTTTTCCCAAAAAAAAAAAAAAAAAAAAAGCCAAATCAAGAAGGAGAAACCAAAAAGCTTCCTTTCCTTTCCTCCACTTTCGTAGTTTTCAGGGCAATCCCCACCTTAGCCCCCTGGCCCTGCATGTGCTAGTTGCCTTAATGACCTCAGCAGCCCCACCTGCCTCCCGGGGCCAGGCTCCAGCTCTCCAGGTTCGCTGATGACCGGGCAATAACCACCCATTAGCTAGAGAATAAAAGAGCCGGCGGTGCCAGAGGGAGGAGAATGGCCGGGATCTA
>NW_009710594.1:0-12233 GCF_000703405.1 Apaloderma vittatum | reverse complement strand
CTGTCCAGGTCCCCCCGGCAGATGGACACTCCCCGCTAAGAAAGCACACAAAGAATGCATTTAACAACTGTATTTTCCAAAGTAAGAATTTCACAAATTTAAGTAAGTTGGAAGTGTAAGAGAAGCACCTAAATACTCATTACAGACATAGACCAGTTATGAGTTAACAAGTCCCCACTAATGAATTTGCAAACTACATTGTTCAGTGCTTTACTGGAGTATCTGAAACATGATATACTCCAGGAAACAGATTTGTTCACATGGAAAAAAACAAGTGATCAAAGTTATTTACAGAGTGAATGCATAGTTTCAATGCTCTTAAAACAAAACAGAAAAAAAACCCTCCGCAATCTAATAATAAACACCGTATAAAAATACCACCACCACAAGTCTGGGAACCTCTATTTTCTATCTGGCTGACTTAATCATTTTAAGAATTTAAAATTTTATTAGCTTGTCTAAACGTACACAAACTCCTTACACTTACATTACACTATAAATCTAGATTAGGGAGTTAATTTATATGGTTTATATGTAGCTATGGAGGTAAAGCAGCTATTTCCTAAAAACATGCTTTTATAAAGTTAAATGCAAGCACAAGTATTGTACTCCTGCTGGCAACTTTATCCTTCCAAAGAAAAGGTAACAGCTAAAGCCAACCAGAATGGATAAACAGAAAACATGGAAAAATTTCAAAGAACTCAACAAATGAAAAGAATATTTCTAACATAAAATGGAATGACAGTATCTTTAAAAGTATTACCACATGTTGTGGTGCTCTCTTGTTTAGGTGTCCAAGGCTATATCACTATTGGTTCTACAGTAAATCCACTCTTGAGACTGGCTAGGAAGTATGTCAGAGGGAGATTACAGTTTGAAAACCAAAATAGTATGTATCAGTCTGAAAAATTTATTAGTTATTTTCAAAGACCACCTGCACATCACGTAAAACCAGCTGGTGATCCGTGAGCTTCTTTCTTGGAAGGAAGAGACGCAAACAACTTTTTGCAGCACAAATTTAAGATTAACCTGGTCATCATACATAAGCAAGGTTCCTGTGGGGAGAAGAAATTTAGCCACAAAGCCTTCTGCGTTCAGAATTCAGGTTCCACTGGCAGGGATATCACCGGTGCCCCAAGCATTAATGGATTCTCTCTCATTCCTACAAGCATGACCAGCCAGCACGGAACTGCCCCGAGCAACGAGCTCATCAGGCAGCATCATCCACATCCTCTACACGGGTGGTGGCACGTGCTGCCCATCTGGGGACACACCCGATGGCAGCGACGGCACTGGAGTGCCTGCCAGTCCTCAAGTCTCCCAGGGAGGAGTACGGCAATACAGCAGGTGCTAACTTCAGCTCCACTTTTGAGGCTTTCTTCTCTAGTCGGTCAACGCAACGGAGCATGTACGGAGGTCACAACAGCCGTCCACAGCTACTGGAATGGATAGCCCTTATTTTTAAAGGGTAAATCTAGACAAAAAAAACTTCTTGAGGTTCTGGCAGACACATGGCTTTTCTGACTAGAGCAACGACGGTCACTACTTTGAAATCTGTGTTAGAGGAAAACTCAGTAAAAATGGAAAAAGGCTGGGGAAAAAAATAATCTTCTTTTCAGTCATTAAGGAGCACAAGATTTGGAGGCATTTACAAAAGACATACAGAAACCTAGTGATCTCCAAGCTGTATACATTAAATCCCTGGAATGGATGTCAGCTGTGAACAATGTGGGTCACTTCAAAGTCTAAACATGCAACCTTAATGCATTTTTTCAGCTGTTTGTCTCATTAGCACTTCACAGATCTATTCACAATAAGAGGGGGGAGAAAAAAATCTGTCAAGAAATAAAGAAAGCCACTGCTTCCATATGTCAGGAAATTTATTAACTAACAATCTATCTGCATTACACAGAGATGGTATCTAATGATTTTCATGTACCTGTCAGACGTCAAACGCCATTCAAGAATTCTTAGTGCTGGTGAATTAACAAGCATATATGAGAATATAGCAGTAGATATGCCTAGATACCTATGTATTCAAATCCTTAGGCAACTTCAAAATGCCTTTTTTTTCCTTTTTAGAATTGCATAAAGAACCACAAAAAAAGAATGAGAGGAAAGGCAAATTGGGGTGACTCACTCATCAAATGCTTGGAACAACATCTCTACATGAAGGGGATAGGTAAATGCAAAAAGTGTCAACCTCCCTTCTAACAGCAACTTAAGATTGAAAATTTAAGAATTTAAGAAGATCGAGATATAAAAGTGCTCACCACTAACATAAGAAATGAAGTCATGGACATTCATTTATCAGTTAAATGCATTTTAAAATAACCAATTACTCTGAAACACAAGTATGTACATAAGTTCTTACCTGTCTCAACAATTTCTCAACAGCTGACATTACCATGAGGCCTCTCCACACAACTGGGGCAGTCTCTTCTATCAAAAAACCCATAGACATGCTGAAATAACAGAGCAAAAACTTACGTTTTCCACCACAATACCAAGTACATCTGTAAAGAAGATCAATTTAAATTAAAACATGCTCACCATGCGATTCCATAGTTCTTAAGGGGCCTCATTAGATTTTCTAAAACAGAAGCAAACAAGGTTTTTTTGGGGGGGGAGCTGGTTTTGAGCTTTGGTTTTAGATTTTTTTAAAGAAGTAAGCTTACACAATTTTTTTTATTTTAAGAGCCGTACTGTTAAGACCATTTGTCTATTTTCCTCCCTCATACTTTAAATTACACGTATATGTTTATTTACTCTATCAAAGACCCTTGTCCCCCTTTTTCTTATGTAGTTGTATTTTATTGATGCCATTCATATTTTGCCACAACAGTAACATATTTGTCTATAATAGAATGTCACTTTGTGCTGCCAAAACTGACTTCGTCTATTCGTAATTTAAATTAAAACTGCAAGGCATAAATTCGTTGCAAGGCATAAATTCCCCATTAGGAAGCTTTACTCTTCTGCAACACTTCCCTAAATGCTTAATCATTTATATCAGAACAAAATCAAAGTCCTACAACATGATGGGATTTTAAATTTTTTTTTACGCCATGTTATTCACTAATCTCATGAATCAGAGGATTGTCCCCATTAACACACCAGTGGTTTGGGGAATTCTTCTCCTTGTATTAAGACTGCTTTGGAATCCCAGAGGAGATATACCAAAGAAAGACAACCCTAGACTACACACTATCAACAGGTCTGGGTAAGAAGTCCTGGATTTCTTCTGACTGGCAGAAGTCTGCAGGACTTCTAAAATTTCTGTAGGAACAAAAGATGCTTATTTGAGGTAATGCCCTGGTCCATGTTCCTATGTTTTGCAGTGTCAAGGAAAATAAAAAGAAGAGGGGGAGTGGGGAACGAAATACTGTAACTGTTCTGCTGGCAAAGGAGCAAACAAGCAGAAAGTAAACCAAAAAAAAAAAAAAAGTAACTTCAAAACACTCATGAACACTCACAAAAACCTCATAAAAGCCAAAAACTCCTCTTTATAGTCTCTGCCATCTCATCTCGAAGATGGCATGCACACACAATAGAACTAAAGGAATTTTATTTCATCTAGCTGGTTTATTTTAAGAGCGTGCACAGCCAGAAACCAGCAGTAAACAGGAAGAATACTTTAAGCAATAAAAAATTATATTATAATACATATTTTGACAGAAAACTTTGACGTACCCAAAGCAAAACATGTATAGATCGCAAAATAAAAACAATGTTAATATAATGCAGTGCACTCAAAGCTGAACTCCAGACTCAGACAAAATAACACCCAACAAGACACAAATGAAACAGCTAAACTCTACACATGAAAGCTTTCAAGCAATCAGGCAAGTGGGCATTCATGCCATGTAGTTTTGTAGAAATATGGCTGAAAATAAATTGGATGCTTTGGTTTACAAATCAAAAAGACCAAAACAGGAAGCTAAATAAATCACTTGCATGACTACTGCATTCAGGAACGAGTATGGAACTGCTATTGGGAAGCAAGATGGGCTTGGCCTGACGCACTGCACCAGCGTAATACAACTCTTCTCTACTTGCACAGCTCTCTTCAGTGTTTAGTCAGGGCTTGCCTTGGTGGAATTAGAGTGTCTAACCACATTTCCAGGAATCATAGTCTTACTTTGCCCCCTTGCAGTAACATAGATTTGTCATGAAGAAGTTAACGACGTTTGAACTTCAGCCTAGAGCCATCTCTAGGCACTGCTCTGGTGTCCTTGTAAACAACTTATGTAGCGCCACAAGTTACAATACTATTGGAAGTCCTGGGAGAAATAACTACGTATTTACCTGTGAGAGGGTTTTGAATAAAAGTATCTGCAACAGCACATATCTCTGCAGAGTCTAGATCTGCTTCATTTTTATCATGAAATTGGAATGATCTTAAGAACAAACAAAAAAAAACCAAAAAGGACAGGCCAATCCTCGATCACTTGGCACACAAGGGCCAGGAACTGGAACGTAGTAAGAACAGAAAAGCTGCATTTATTCTGAGAAAGTCAACCAAAACATGCTGCTTCTCAGTTCAATCCAAGTTCTGTACAGCAGGTCAGTCAAATATCCAGAGACTAACATTTCAACATCCTCTACCTGTAGAGACAGTTTTTATGTACAGCAGACACACTAATCCCACAAAATACAACACACACACATCTTCAGAGCTCTCCCTCTCCTTCACCTCAGTGAGTACAACAGGACAGTTGCTGTGACTATACAAACACTGACCTACGCAGTAGCCGAAGGGGCCCCTGTTGTTAAAACATGTGCATTGTTTATTTCTCAATGGTAGAGTTTCATTTTACAAAAACTGGATCTTACTTTCTTTGGTTAACAATAAGGACTAGAAACTGCTCTGAGCAGCAAGATTTAATCAAATTTATAAAGTGCACAAGAGCAATTCACAACCTGCTGTACATTCTAGCTATAATGTTCTGCATATTCTCAGAGTAATACAGAACACTGCAGAGCATCCCACTGTTTGCCTATTGCTAAAACACATTCTTAAGGCATTTTCAAATCTGAAGTGCTTCAGTGGGCTCTGATAACAACCCTTATCTCATCAAAAGCAACAGGCATCCTTCCTCCTTCACCCTGGGTCTCGTGAAGATTTTCTAAAACTTAACATGTAAAGAAGATTTAGCTTAATGAGATCTCAGTAACATCTCTAATTCCCATTGCTTTCAGAGTAAACACTTCCTTCTCTGTTACCAGATGCCTACCACACAGCTCCAAAAATCCAAAATGCAACACAGGTTTCTTAAAACAGCATCACACAGCAACACTAGGCTGCCTCTACTAAAAGATCAACAAAACATCTTTGTTTACAACTTTTCAGCAAGCTTGATGGCCCTTAACAAAAGGGTGCTGTGTTTTCTCTGAACACGAAAAATCAGATCAATAAGATCAACAGAGCATCAATCAACTGTTAAGAAAATGCCTCTTCCGCTAAGATACAAGCAGAGCACCGGAAAAGGCAGACAAATGCAAATTCACAACAGCATCACAGCAGACTGATGATTAAAAGAGTTCTAGGACTGAAGATTGGATTGTTACTCACAGGGAGAAGAATGATGTTAAAGTCATCAGGACGGATCTGTTTCTCTAGAAAGCCCAACACAGCTGTTCAACAAAGGCCATAATTTAGTGCAGCACACAAAGTACATACAGTGCTATAAATATATATATGGTTTTGGTTGGGATAGGGTTACATGTCTTCTTAGCAGTGTGCTATGTTATGAATTTGTGATGAAGACAGTGATGATAACACAGAGATATTTTAGTTATGGCTGAGCAGTGCTTACACAGCATGCAGACCTTTTCTGCTTCTCACACTGCTCCAGCAGCAAGTAGGCTGGGGAAGCACAAAGAGCTGGAAAAGGACACAGCTGGGACAGCTGACCCCAAGTGACTAAAGGGATACGCCGCACCACACAAGTGCACGCTAAGCAGTAAAGCCTGGGGGAAGAAGAAGGAAGAGGGGGATGTAGGGAGTTACAGAGTGCATCTTCTCAAGTAACCATGAAGTGTGATGAAGCCGCGCTTGCCTGGAGCTGGCTGAACACCTGCCTGCTGAAGGGAAGCAGGGAATTCATTCCTTGTTTTGCTTTGCTTGCATGCACACAGTTTGCCTTCCCCATTGAAGTATCTTTATCTCAACCCATGAGTTTTCTCACTTTTACCCTTTGGATTCTTCCCCATCTCACCACAGGAGGAGTGAGCAAGCAGCTGCATGGTGCTCAGTTCTCCACTAGGGTTAAGCTACAAGGAGGCTTTTTAATTCTTGGCTTAGTTTTCAGAAGAGGTCTGCTGACTGATACACCAGAGCAACCAAAGGCTTACATTCAGTCTTACCTCATCAACTTAAGTAAAGATCATTATTCCAGAAGATTGTGATGCTATACTACACCTCCTTAGGAGGTGTCATGCTGTTTAAGAAAAGCAAAGGTAGTTTATAATTATTGAGTATAGTAGATCATACAACACCCTAGTAAATCTATTTGAAGACCACTGAGCGAGCACTACTGCAGGAGTTGCTTGGAGTTTTCAAGTGTCTGAAATAAGGTGTAGGCTGGGGTTTTTTATCATTTCCAAGGCCAGAAAAACTGTCCAAACATGAGATGAGAACACTAGAAGTCCAGATTTTCCTCCTTGTTAAAGATTTCCTATTGTACTCAGCTACTTTTGGAACTGGCCACTATAACAGTGTATCAGAGACTTCCTAGAATGGTAATTCATTTTTTTACTTAGTGTTTGTTTTCAGCAAATCTTAATAGTTGAAGTCACTTGTTTGGCCTAACTAGATTTTAGACATCAAGCAGGGAAGTAGCACTTCTAAGTTGTTCTGAGGGACATCAGCAGCTAAATCTATCAAAGAGTAGAACAATTGTATGATTTTTTTAGTTAAAAATATCCTACTGACCTTTGCATGCAGAGTTTCCAGTGCTTCCAAAGACACTACCAATGCAGAAGTGTTTGCCAGCACAGACACCACTGCAAGCTCCAGTCTACACTCTGACCATGTTTCCTGATTCTTCATTCTTATACAAGCCCCTAACACCCATGCACCACAAATGAACATTGTTACCTAATAATGAGCTGACTGAGGTGGGGAATTACTACCTTGTGTAACAGATGAGAGAATCAAGACCTGGACTGTGAAACTTGCTCTAAGTTATTCAAGAATCCTGTGGATTTGGAGATCTGGGCCGCATTCCCTCAAGGTCTGATGCTCTAACAGCGTCTCCAATGTTGGAAAGCATTTGATGCACAACTGATAAACATCTAGGAGATCTAAACGACTTCAGATGAATTGCTGAAGTTATGTATTTTCCTGTGAAACTCTCAAATATATCTGAAAGAATTAAAATTTTAAAAAGCAAACTGAGGCTCCAATAGTGTAAAACACAAAAATCTTAAAAAGTTACAGTACATATTGTCTGTCTCCTAGTAACAGCATCTCACGTTTAAGCATTAAACCTGCATTTTAGAATTGTATTTCTGAACAGCTCATAAGTTTAAGTATTCATCTCACATACTATGTTATTTAAATAAAACCCATACTGTAACTCCTCTGCACACATTTATCAGAATTTGAGCAAGTTAATACTTCTTCATAGCTTATACAAAAGCTAAAGGTTTGCTGTTGCTTGCACAGCTCACCATTAGCTGAGGTTTTCATGACAAATTGCTATTTTCCACCTCCTCACATCTTGGTGACATCTCACTGCCTGTAACACAGAAGATACATGGCACAACAAAAGGCACAGCCACCACGCTAGTCAGAGAGAGACACTGCAGAATGGGCTGTGGATTCCAGTACATTAAACAAGATTATCTGAGACAAACTCAATTAACGGTGCCATATACACACAAACAAGCTGAAACAGACTTTCACCATGGTCACTTGTAAAATTTCAAAAATTTTTGCATCATCTGTTTTTTAATTACCTACCATTTCATGCTGCAGTGACTACAGAATATCATAACCTAAGTTAGGACTCCAACTTAAACACCACCGTCTATGAATGACAGTAACCAGCAATTCTCATATTGCTGTCACTACCTATTGGTATAAGGAACTTATTTGCTGTTTATTTTGAAAGTCCCCTCCCAAGACCAACTTTCTGTGATGGGACGATTCAGGTTCCAGTCTGGGACATTTAGGCTTCAGGCTATACAGGGCTTCCAACTCTTGTTGGATGGGGGAGGAAATGGAAAGGGAGATATAGGATAGGAAGAGTAACAAAAAGGCTGGGCTTTACTTGTGTAGCATAGATGTCTCCTGCCACTGTGGATGCCTGAGGGAGCTGAGATTTGTCCAGGGCTGCAGATTTGACAGAACGCGTAGGGGAGAGTCATATCTTCTGAAGAGGCAGGCAGATACCAGACATCGTACTCCAGCCTGTTTAAAGCTGTACTAGTTTCCTAAGTAAAGGCAAGTGAATTCCACCCACAGTGCGATAAAGGAAAAAGAAACGAAGCAGAGGGGAGGGGGACGAATAGCAACAGGGCCCCAGGGTACCCCACAATAAAACA
Source organism: Apaloderma vittatum (assembly GCF_000703405.1). Taxonomy (NCBI): domain Eukaryota; kingdom Metazoa; phylum Chordata; class Aves; order Trogoniformes; family Trogonidae; genus Apaloderma; species Apaloderma vittatum. The sequence continues at coordinate 3,680 of NW_009710594.1, read as the reverse complement.
CAGAGATGCTAATCTTTGTCAGAGGGGAAAAGGTTAGTCAAAGCCACAAATTTTAAATCATTGTCTTAACTGCTTGTGCCAGAAGCCCAGAATATTCTACGGCAAGTGACAGACTAATTGAGACTTCAAGCTTGATTTCACAGTGTGTTACAAGTTTATTTGCAGGATTGCCCCAGAAATACTGCAATTTGTATTTTAAGCTTGAAGAGCTCCACACAAGGAAGGCTGTGATTTCCCATTACACCCCACACTAACAGAGTTATCTAACCACGAAAACATCACAAACAGTTACATCAAAGCAAACTAGTAATAAGACTCAAATAGCATTATTCAACGTTCACGGTTCAGCTTTAAAAAACAAATGTATAAAAGAAATTTAACTTTTTCCACAAGCTTTGCTTCTCAAATTTAGACAGGTTACCGACCCCATAACCTTAGTAGATTATCCACTTTCTTTCCTCCTGACAGACTGCAGAGGAACCAAGGCACTGTAAAAGCTTTTTCCTGAACAGAACTGCCTTGTAAATACAACTTTGTCAGTCCTACCGAAAAGCAAAAGATCTAATTGCTTGCTGGGAGACTATACTTCAAAAGCAAGTCTGGCACGAGTAAACAGCCCAGTGATTTGGTCATCTCTGCTACGTTTTAAAGCATTGCTGACTTGTTAGGTTTAGAATAGTAACACAGGACTAGTTTTAAGTATCTTACCATTACCTTCCATCACAAACATCTTCCTTACAAATAACTCACCTTTTGAAAAGCCCTCAGATCCCTACGGAGACAAAAAAAATGATTTATAGTGGATCAAAAGCTTTATTAGGCTAATTTGGGTGAGTTCTTTCAGCACATTATACCCAAGAGGAATTAAACAGAGTAATGTAACATTCAATTCAAGGCTTCTCTCCTGACACAAAAGCTCTGGGAAGGCTCACGTTATCTGAAGCACTGACCTGCTGCTGAGGCTGCCCAGGTCGGTCACGGAACGGGGTGACAACAGTGAAGCAGAACGGAGAAGCAGAAATTTCCCTATGCACTACCTTCAAGATCATTCCAGCTAACTAATAACTTTCATTGCCTTCCAAGCAAAATAATGGAACTCGATACATTTGAGTCAGTTTAGCCTTTTAAGGTTCAATATCATAAGCAAGACTCAAATAAAGAAACATCGGTGAAAAGACATCGAAAACTAATTTATTTTTTTTTTTAAAGCAAACACCTGGACACTGATGACATAGATGAAAATTAGAGCAAACTTGTTGAATCTCCACTTTCAAAAGATGTTTCTGTGTATATTAAATAATCCCTTTTGCATTTCACACGAATCCTTCTGTGATATCTAGTCTAATTTCACCACTTGTAAAGTGAACTTGTAGGTACTTTACAAGATTACGACCATCATCTACAGTAAAGGAGATACTAGCTTTTCAACTCTGTAACTTTTGGTCTCTGGTTACTAGAGGAAAAGGATTAAAATTTTTTTTCCCCTATTTTTGATGTATTCCACTTCATTTCTTTATTCCAAAAAGCCACTCCATGTTACTGTAAGAAAAGGGGGAGGACAGAGGGAAAATACAGTAAGAAATCCACAGAGGAAAAAAAATGTGAAAGTGAAATTGCAAGGTAAAAATATTGCAAAAATCCAGAATTAGTTACAATTCTTCAATTTTACTTCTAGCAGAGAAGAGAGATGGAAACATTCCTTCCTCTAAAATAAGCAAAAAGGTCAATGTGCTCTGTGTACAAACAAAACGTGAAGCATTTCTTTCGTTTATGTATGTACAATGAAATGTGTATCTATCATGTTACTATAATAAAATAATAAAACCATTTTGCAATTTAATTCCTATATGCATAAGAATTGAACCAGCCAAACCATCTGCATCTCCAAGAGTAAACTTTATAACATAATGAATATTTGGTAGCCACAATCTATAAAGACATTTACAATTACTGCATTGCAAGATCAACAACATGAAGAGTAATATACTTCCGCTTTCAAGTATTTGAAATGTATTTTTTCAGGTTACAGTGTTTCAGTAATTTATACTGCAATAGCATTTAGTAAAATTTGATTCGCCATTTATCTAAAAAAGACTGCTCTCAGTAAGAAGCTTTAATTACTACACTACCTTTCCCACCTTACACTTTTTTGCTTACTTTTTTGTAATGTTAAGCATGAATTTATGTATAATGAAGAATTAAATTTTAATAAATTAACTGTCCAGGATTTTTTTAACAGCAGCTAACATCCATATGCCTATCAACAATTGCTTCCAGGGCTGGGTATCCTGTGATGGCAACGGAGCACCATGCAGCCGTTTTGCTCATCCCTCCAGATGGGGAAGCGAATTGGAAAAAAGTGTAACTCTTAGGTTGAGGTAAGAACAAGATGATGAAGACGATATTATTGCAAAAATACAAAGAAATAAAACCCAAGAGAAGACTAATTATGAATAACACACCTGAGCACCACCCCCGACTGATGCCCAAGCAGGGTTCCGCCCCGCTCTCCACCAACTGCCCCCAGTTTCTATACTGGGCATATCCTGTAGTACGGAACACCCCCTTGGCTGGCTCATACCAGCTCTCCTGGCCAGGCTCCCTCCCAGCTTCCCACGCACCTCCTCGCTGGCAGAGCAACTGAGAAATCCCTAACTTATCCTAGGAGCTACTTAGCAACAACTAAAACACGCTAAATCCAAAACGCAGTGCTATACCAGTTCCTAGGAAGAAAATTAACTCTATCCCAACTTAAACCAGGAAAATTTCACCTCCTTTCCCTTCCAAGTAAAGATCATCAATTTTTTCCACAAGTGAACCCAACAACAGATGAATTAATCCAGTTGGAGGTTAACTGTTATGGGTTTGAAGGCCACAGGCAAAGTCCAGAATAAAGTACTCAACACTTGAGTATTCTTCTCATCTCCAACTACCTTATCACCTGTGAAAGAGCCTCCAAAATATCATCATCATCATGGCTGGGCTTCACGAACGAAGATATGGGAAGGGCTCTCCCCACACTTGCTACAGGCGCGCTGATGGCTAAAAAGGCTGATGTGGGATAGGCAAGTCCAGTTGCAAAAGGCACAGTGGAAAGTCTCCTTAGACAGTATTTGTGAGGCATGGTTCTTTCTGCCTTGTCTTTTCTCCTCGAGACTAATTCTGCGTGTTTTCTCAAAGGAGGCAGCAGCGTTACGGATGGTGTGTCTCCACGTCTCCTGACTGGAGGCCAGAGCGGACCACTGCTGGCAGTCAATATGGCCAAAACTGAGGTGTTGTGTCAGAGAGTCCTTGTATCTCCTCTTTGGGGCTCCTCTGTTGCGGCAGTCGGTGGTGAGTTCACCACGGATCGGGAGGTGGTGATCCTCCATCCTGGAGACGTGCCCTGCCCAGCGCAGCTGCGTCCTCAGCAGCACGGCCTCCATACTGGTGGCCCCTGCCCGTTCCAGGAATCATAAAATCACAGAACGGCCCAGGCTGGAAGGGACCTTACAGATCATTTTAATTCAGCCTCCCTGTCGCCAGGGACGCCAGACGCCACCTGTCGAGTAGATCAGGCAACACATGGGGACCGAACGGGAATCGAACTCACGACCTTGGCGTTGTTAGCGCCACGCTCAACTGACTGAGCTAACCAGCCCCCTTAACGGTAACATCAGTCACGTAGTCAGTCCAGTGGA
>NW_009710593.1:4474-13352 GCF_000703405.1 Apaloderma vittatum | reverse complement strand
GATGCAGGACTCTACCCTTGTCCTTATTGTCCTTACCACAGAGCAACTAGAAATGGGAAAGGCAAGAATTAAACTTGGCATCAAGCATGTGCTTTGAAAGACAGCAGAGGAAGGGGCACTAACCAAAGCTATTGCTACACCTCAGAGTACGTTTCCTAAGCGTGGAAGCTTCTTCTCGCAGGAACACCAAGAAGCCTGGGCAACGCTATCTCTGGGCTGTGTCGCACCACCCGTAACCGCACGCCGCAAATCCAGCGTTCTCTCCTGAAAACTAGATGTACGCCCTTCTGCATCTGAACAGAGTACTGAGTTCAGAGGTCCCCCTCTGCTGTGGTCCTAACCTTTCAGCTTCAAACAGCCGGGAAACTTACTTTGAAAACTACAGCTCATCAAGAAAAATCAGAAGCAGAAGGAGCCTCACCTGAAGGAGGGAGCATTCAGAGCTCTCCCTCCCCTCTGCTCTGTTTTTCCCCTACAAGGGCTGCTTGAAAACCGAGGAAAGCAGCCGAATCACAACGCAGGGAAGGGTTGGGGTTATTCGGAGCGACACAGGAGAAGCTGTAGATCTAAAAGGTTTCCCACTTCCCCCTGGATTTTGAGATCTGGATCGTCCTCTGGCGCGGCAGCGAGAAAGGAGCTACTGGCCATGCTTCAACTCACCAAATTAGATCCAGAGTAAAGCAATAAGAGTATCAGCTAGATGCTGTTTGCCTTGTCTTAAGGAGGAATTTATATCCTTCTTAATAATAATTTTTTAAATTTTTTTTTTAGGGCTTGGTTTCCAGTCTTTTTTTTTCCATTGTACTTGACCAGGCAGAATATCAGGAGGAATCAAAATAAAGCTGGAAACCACTTGGTCTCCGATGACAACTTCTATCTAATTTAAAATAGCTTTATACATTTAAAACAAAGCTCTACACTGCAATAATTGAATGCATCTATAGCTTTGCCTGTAGAGCTCTGATTACAGTGAGGACTTGGGTTGAAGAGGATAAGAATCCCTAACACCCCTAACCGACATCGCTGGGCTGGCAGAAAGCTGTGAAGAGCTGGAACGTTGGAAAATCTGCCAGCAGGGACTGCTGCCCATGGCCAGAGCACATCCTGACGTGCCTTTCCTGGGATCATGGCAGACGAAGGTGGGAAAAGATCTGCGGCTCCCACTGACAAAGCCTCCCAACGCGTTGGATAAGCTACCACATAACTCAAAGACCGCAGTAAAAGAAAGGTGAAGAGAAGCGGCTCAAATCAGAGAAACATTGTGCAAACATCCATTATTCCTAAAATAATGGGCTCCAGGAAAAAAAACTGTCTCAGGTGCTACTTTTGATGTACTTAACATATCGTAAGGCCAGACCTCTGAGTAACCTGCTACTATTTTTACATCTCTCTTTTTATCACAGAAAATCCTTTCCTAACGGCAGTTTTAAACCCATGTTCAAGGGACTATTGCTTCATTCTTTTTTTTTTTTTGGCAATAGCTCACATCCAGTGTTACACACTTACACGCGATAGCACAGCCTCCTTTTCCAACCGTTTGCTCGTTGAACGAATTCAAACTATTACCAGTTTTACCTGCAAGAAAAAACACTCCAAGCTTCAAGGAGACAGTTTCACCAGGGGAGGGGGGGGAAGCAGCACAAAGAAGCTAGTCTAACAATGAGAGAAATGTCAAGAAATAGAAATGTCAAATCCCTTAGGGTGGAAACAAAAAATAATAAATTCCAACTCCAGTTGATCTCCAAGCACTATATTTTGTAATGAAATTACACTCTTTAGTCTTCCCCCAGGGAAAACCTGCTCCAACTAATCAGACTGTTGGTTGGTTTTTTTAAAGTTCAAAACAAATGCAAGAACTTCTATGGCAGCGTTCATGCCGTAACTGTCAAGAACTGCATTTAACTCTTTGCAAGCAAGAAGGTCCGAACCTTGTCCCCGAAACCTGCAATATGGAAATAGTTCAAAATACCTCAATGTTCTCCTTGATGCTCCCACCTATGGCATCTTTCCTGGTTTTGAAATCACTCTGCAGAATCTTCTCAACTGCAAATCACCTCCCCAGCTGCAAATCTTAACACTCTCCTGAATCCTCCAAAAGCCTTTGTGGTGTAACCATTTATTTTTATAATATAAACCCCACCATCCCACACTTATTCCCACCTAGGAAACTGGACACTGATTTTTCAGCCATGATACTGAGGTGGTGATGTAAAACAGGTGTGCAATAGTCGCCTCCCATCCCTTGAAATGCTGGATATCAGCAGCAGGAGATGATCTTTAAGCACTTTCAGATGCCTTCAGGACAGTCGGGGTACAAGGTGCTGATGCAGTCGTGGCTTGTTCCGCAGTGGCACAGCCAAGAGGCAACACAAAAAGGAATTTTCATTAAGATGGAGCTGGGCTCTACCTGGTACACACCAAAAAATGAAAACAGAGGATTCATTCGAGTGCTCTCCAGCACAAAGAACTTCTCCTACCGCAGTGTTTCACACCATTCCGATCTACATCATGCACCAGAAAACTAAAAAACGACAAAACTCTCTCAAGAACAGCAAACATTTGCCCACTAGCCAGGTCATTTGTACAAAATGCTCCAGCCTTCAGCCACCTCATGCATTGAAATCCTGGTAAAAAGCAAGATATTGGTGTTGATTCAACTGAAACCTATTTCTTTATGGGCATATCTACATGGATGAGTTCCTCCAGCTATTGCTGGAGGAAGAGGGTTATTAGCTCGGGCACAGAAGTGTGCGAGGCACGGAGCTCAGAGCTTGGGCAGAGCAGACACCATCACCCACTTACACCCGTACGGGCACGTCTCTCTTTTCCATGTACACTCTTGAGAAAAGAGGCTTTAACAGAAGAGAGAACACTCCTTTTTAGACAGAAGTCTAGAACTTGTATATTAAATTGCATCCATACAGTATAAAGGTTATAAAGCTTTTGGAGTTCAGTGCCCCTCTTCTAACACTAGGTGAGAAAATGGATCGTTTTCTGTCAGCCATGAGATCTTGCTTCCTTATGCTCTGCCTGGCAGTAAAAGTAAACTCAGTCAAATTCAAATAAGATGATTTTTATTACAGTAGCTTTGTCAGTGATACGTGTCTATATAACAGATATGCATAAGGCAATAATAAACTAAGGTTGTTCTTTGGCAAATAAAAGCATTGAATGCAAACAGTAAAAAAAATAAACTAAAATTCAAAATCCAGCAGGTCTAAGAATTTGCTTCCCCTTAATAAAGAACGAAGATACGATTGATTAGGTGTGTACTGCTGGTGCATCAGTTCTCACAGCATCGGGGCTTTTGTAAGAAAGAGGAAGATGAGGGGGAGATGTTGCTCTTACCAACCCATTTCAAAGACCAAACACATGCTGAGGTTTATCCAATCTTCTCGGTCACAAATTCTTTTAAGACACTGAGGTCACCAATGAGCCTCTGAAATAGCTTCAAATTGACCCTCTAGAGATGCTGCAGCAGACCCAGATTTGCTGGCTTTGGGGCTGAGAGATCCCTTCTCTTGTCTTCCCACCCACCCTGAACAGTTTATTTTTTTTTCATATAAATGAAACATATATTATCCTCCCTGCTGATAAATTAAATAAAAAAAAATTGCTGGATCTCTTCTGTCTGTTTATTCTTAAGGAATCGCTCCTTATTAACCAAATCAGCTGTAAGGGTTAGCTGAATGCTTTTGGAAGAATCGTTCATTATGTTTTACTATTTTAAGATTTTCATTCACTTCTTTAAGTCTACTTACAAGCTAGAAATACACTTAGTTACTGATGAAACCTTCAACTTCCTTAACTTAAAGGCAGCAGGATGGTTTACTTTATTTTCTTTGCTGATCCCACGCAGGCTCATTGTAAAGACACTGGAGAAGCAGTGAAGTGAGTACAGCTGAGGGTAACTACGGATCTTTAAAACTACGCAAGAGCTGCAGGAAAAAGCTCTCTTGCACAGATATCATAGGCAGAGGCAGGAACTTGCAGCTACAGACTGAAAATGCAAACGCAGCACCACTGCAATGAGTTGGATGGTGGTTTCAGGTCTGTGTTTAAGGGTAAATCAATCTCCCCAAGTCCCCAGCAAGGCTACGGGATGCTGTCGGAGCAGCAAGCAGCTACAGACAGATGTGGGGGCACCTCAGAATCAGAGAGTCATTTAGGTTGAAAAAGACCTTTTTTCTGGACATTAGGAAGAAATTCTTCATGGAAAGTTTCCCTGGAACAGACTGCCTAGGGAGGGGGTTGAGTTGCCATCCCTGGATGTGTTCAAGTGTCGCTTAGATGGGGTGTTGCGTGATCTGGTTTAGGGGTGAACTCGTAGTGTAGGGTCAATGGTTGGACTCAATGATCCCAAGGGGCTTTTCCAACCTGAATTGTTCTAGGATTCTGTGATCATCGAGTTCAACCATTAACCCAGCACTGCCAAGCCCTCACCTAAGCCATGTATGTCCCTGAGCATCACATCCACCCGGCTTTTAAGGCTCTCCAGGGATGGGGAGTCCAGCCCTGCCCTGGGCAGCCTGTGCCAGTCCTGGACAACCCTTTCCATGAAGAAATTTTTCCTAATGTCCAAACTAAATCTCCCCTGGTGCAACTTGAGGCCATTTCCCCTTGTCCTATCACTCACCACTAGGGAGAACAGACCAATCCCACCTCTCTACAAGGTTCAGGTTGGATATTAGGGAGAATTTCTTTACTGAGAGGGTTGTCAGGCACTGGCACAGGCTGCCCAGGGCGGGGGGTGAGTCGCCATCCTTGGAGGGGTTTAAGAGACGGGTGGATGTTGTGTTGAAGGACATGGGTTAGTGGTGATCATAGGGCTAGGAAAAAGGTTCTATGATTTTAAGACTCCTTTCCAAAACTAGCACGGAGCAAACACAGAGCAAATAACGTCCTTCTGTCTTCAAGGAGAACATCAGCCTCTTTGCAACCTGAAAATAAAAAGGCAATTCCTTTCCGACCTCCACTCCTCATTGCATTTAAATAAAACTGTTTATGGGTGTTTGGAGACCTAAAAACCAAAGTCTCAGTCTGCCATTAATATTTTAATTGAAGACATGAATATTCATGGTCATTTTGTTTCTTTAGAGGACAAGACATGATAATTAAATAATTCTAACATGTAAATGTGCTCCTGTCATGACACCTTCCCTTCATCTACATTACAAAACCAAGGCATTTTTAGCTCTTTCATTATTTATGTAATTCTCGTTCTTTCGGCTTTTTTTTTTGTGTATGTGTCTTCTAGACTAACCAGAGCTCTTGAACACAGACGGCATTTTCTCAGTTACAGGCTCAGTAATTATGGATTAGTTCAGAGTCATCTGCCTCTCTTGACTTTGGCAGTTTTGGAGGATTTTTACTTGGGGGCTGGTTTGGTCTGATACATCTTCCGTCTCCAAGCTATTTTCAACAGCTCCTCCAACACCTGATACTTGCCACAAGCCCAGGAGAACAGTGGCAAGCACAAAGTTATTAAAGATTTCATCATTTCTCAGACTTCGAGAACAACAAAACTGTATTGGTTTCTACGAGAGACAGCAGCAAGTAGTTTTCTAAAACAAATACAACATTTCTTTCATTTGCAGCTACAACCAACAACAGAAAATGCTGGATTATTCCAGCAAAACCTCCCTGTAATAGCTCTGAAATCCCTCCCATTTAAATACAACCTGATCTGAAAACCTGAAGCGTGTCAAATGAGGCCAAAAACTGAAAGGGATTTCCAGGGTCATTAAGTCCACCCTTTCAACTCCAGGTATAAACTCCAGCACTCCCCTTTCATATCTCAAGCTCAAATACTTAAAAGTTTATTGCCTTCACTGTTCAGACCTCACTTCTATACTCGTCTAAAATCCTTTTCCAATTTCCAGATTAAATTTCTTTTTTGGCTATTTTTTTTCCTATCTGTGGCAGCATCATTTTTCAGGCAATAACGTTTTTACCACTCCTTCAACGTGCCTGATCTGCTTTTTGCAAGCAACTCTCAGAATACTTTACTCCAGCACGAAATAGTCTTTTTTTTTTTTTTTTACCCCCCAATACATATAGACAGAAACTGCATCCAGCATTTCAGGTGACTTCTAATCAGAGGCTTGTACAGTGACATTGATACTTTCCAGTCTCTGCTGGAAATACCCTGCACCTGGGTCGCATTTGCCTTTTTCTGAGCAGCTCACAGCCCTTCTGTAATCAACCAGTCCAACTTTCTTATCCGCTCCCATTTCCAATTGATTAGCTCCTAGTTTAGAGCTGAAATTTCTGTTGTCAACCCCAAGGTGCATGACTCTGAAGTTACCACTACTGGATTTCATCCCCTTTTCTTTTTACTCTCGCTCCTAAGACCATCCAGCTTCTGCAGGTTATTTCAACGTCGCCCCCATGGTGAATGAGAGTCATTAAAATAATACCCAAAACTAACGTAACTAGAAAGCAGAGTCCTAGGAGGCAGTGAAAGACATCAGGTAACAGACTGCCAAGTAAATACAAATATCATTTGAGAACAACATTTGACACAACTTCTATTGATTTTGCACAATGTGATCTCCTACAGAAGTGGATACCTGAAAGGGCACAGCAAGCAAAGGGCCATTCAGGAGCGGGCAACAGAAACCACTCCCAAAAACACACTACACAAAGCTCGAGGAACAGCTGAAAAGTACTTCTGGCTTTAAAATCATTTCAGATTGGTAAACAACAAATCCTGCAGTAAAACCCAGACCAGCTCACAGCTCCACGGTGCACCTGGAGAAAAGCAGATGTTTAAAAGCCTTACGCCACCCTTGGCTCACCTGAACGGGACCTTCCCACACGGAGTAATTTCTATGTAAAACCACTTATCATAGACTCATAGAATCATAGAACAATTCAGGTTGGAAAAGACCCTTGGGATCATCGAGTCCAACCATTAACCCTACACTACAAGGTCACCCCTAAACCAGATCACCCAACACCACATCTAAACGACACTTGAACACATCCAGGGGTGGCGACTCAACCACGTCCCTAGGCAGTCTGTTCCAGGGTCTGACCACTCTTCCCATGAGAATTCCTAATGTCCAGCCTAAACTTGCCCTGTTGCAACTTGCAACCATTCCCCTGGTTCTGTCCCTAATGACCTGTGAGAAGAGACCAGCACCAACCTCTCTACAATGTCCTTTGAAGTAATTGTAGAGCATGATGAGATCCCCCCTCAGCCTCCTCTTCGTCAAACTGAACAGACCCAGCTCCCTCAGTCGCTCCTCCTAAGGTCTATAACTTAGCCCCCGAGATGCATGTGACAGCTGTGGTGTTTGTTCCACATCTGACGAATCTTACTTTTAATTTTGGTCTGGTGTTATCAGACCTTCCTGACATGAGTTGAGCGCAGCAGTGTTCGACAAGGTTGACGTCTTGCTGGGTAAACCAGCTGCGTACGCTCCTTCCTTCTCCTTGGCTTTATCTGGTCCGTGTCCGCGGCGGGGGGGGAAGGAATTTTCAAAAGTATCTCTCCTATTACCTTAGAAAACAAGGAGCAGCATGGTGAAACAGAGTAGCCATTGCTGGAAGTCCAACTTTCTTGCAGAGCCACCAAACCAGCAGATCAAATAGTCTGGAGCAGCTACGTTGGGGAAGGAAGGAGCAGCACAAGCCCTTGAGGCAGTGAAACCACAGCGGGTTTCCCAGCAGTGTTCAGAGAGCTTTCCAGTCTCCTCCAATACAAAGATGCTTAAACACGGATACCATGGAAAGAGGCCAACAGCCGTCACGTACATGTGTCGCCCCGCCAACGCCTGCGATCACTGCAGAAGCTGGCATGCTCGGGTCTTCCCTGGTGAACCTCATCGTGGTCTGGTTTGGCTTTCCTAATCGGTACCCCAGGAACAGATCCACCTCACATCAAACAAGCATCGGTTTCAGCCCCTGCACGGGGTTAATTCAAAATGTGTATTTTGACACATCGCTTTTTCCCCTGAAGGTGAATGTCATCTTTGAGAATCCCAGCACATCTACAGGTCTTGAAGGAAGCGAGGAAAACAGTCTTTCGAGTTACTTGGGCTCTTAGCAAAGGAGTTTGTGCACCGCCAGGCTGCCTGAACTACTGCAGTGAGCTGGGTACCGAGATGCTCACAAAGGTGCTGAGCAAGCTGGGTGTGCAGGAAAGGAGCAGGATGGTCGCAGACATGTTCTCCAGGGCTGCCCGAGAGCTAAGCAAGATTGTCTCTGCCAGGCAGGGCTGGTCTACCCAGGAGCATCGCAACAGCACGCTTTGCTTCCTAACACAGGACAGCTCTCGTACTTTTAACTGCTCTGATGAAAAAAAAACAAGCAGTGAAACACCAGGAAAACACAACAAGATTCTCCATCTCCCAGCTGGGAATGTATTTCAGTATGTTTTATTCCAGGCTGGCATCAGCAAGATCTCCTTCCAGTGACGTGATTGTTGCCAATTTAAGCATCCAGTTGTGGACTGAGGCACTTGTTCAGGAGCCACTTTGAAATCTAAGTCCTTAACATCCAAAATCTAGCTTCAAAGAAAAACAAAAGCAAGCAATTGAGAGAAGCGTCAAAGATTACTTCAACTTGCTCCAATAATTTTCCCATGAAACGAAGAACGCAGGGACTGAAAATTCCAAGCCAAGGATGAGGAGTAGCAGCACCGAGGAATTCACCAAAGACATTAAGTGAGAAACAGAGAAATGGAGCCGCAGGTCTTTTTGTCAAAACAGTAAAATCCCCAAACGCACTCACAGAGGAAGAGCAGCGAGAGATGTGCTCTGGTCAGAGACATCTCAGGCTTTGAATCCACCTGCATCTCCTGCTGACAGATGCTGCAGACGGCAGCAAACTTCCTCAACCTCTGGCCTGTTCCCCTTATGCATGTCAGGCA
>NW_009710593.1:0-4452 GCF_000703405.1 Apaloderma vittatum | reverse complement strand
CCAAAATTACATATATATATATATATATATATACATGCACACATCAGTTGAGGTGGGGTTTTTTTTCCCCCTAATTAAATTGAGCACATTACGCAACCATAACAAGATGTTGATTAATTTACTGATTTGATTTAAATGTATCCTAGCTGCATCAATCTCCTCCCTCCAGATCTTCCGAACAACCTTCACTCCTTTAAATAAGTCCGGGGATGTAATTATTTCCTTCTCCTTTTCGCATATGCAGATAGGACGATTATCCAGACATCCATCAGAGTGGTCGCAACGGCAAGAAACTCATTTTAAGCCAGTTTGCCGCGTACGCTCACCGAATGCACAAATCTGATCCAATGTGATAAACCTGCAGAAGATTATTACAGCCCTCACCGTAACGTTCGGCAGAGCAAGAAAAGAATCTGAGATAGCAGCAAAAAAGAGATTTTTTCCATCCTGGTCTATAGTCGTTGGCTGATACTTCCCTTTTTGCAGCAGATGCTACGGCAGAACCTGGATGTGTTGTGAAAGATTAACAGGTTTTTACAAACATAAACCTCATCGTATTTCTGACACGCAGGAATGGTACAGGAATCCAGCTGTACTCGGGCAGGAACGTGCCACGAAACTGCAGCACGAGAGAAGGAGGAAGGAATGTGCAGAAAGAAAAAATATGTTAATTCGCTTTCAGAGTTTGTGGGATCAAAAAGCTGCCCAGAAAAGATGACGACGTCAGATGTTCCAAAGAAGGAAAAAAAAGTAGAATTAAGTGTCTATGAGTATGTCTTCCTTAAGAGTTGGTTTTACAAGTCGTGTAAAAAAAATGATGGAGTGTGGAGAAGAAAAAGTATCAACTCACACCCTGCAGGTCAGCTCGCCCATCCTAACCCGAGGTTTGCAGGCAATTTGTGGTCCATGAAATTCAGATGGGTCACATAAGCTGACTTACCTTGTTTGCAGCTACTAAGCTGCAATAAAGGGATGCCATAAATAAAACTGGCTACTTTCCCACTCTCTCATTTTTGCAACTCTGGAGCTGTCACAGGACTGTTAAATGATTGAAGACCATCACTTTGGAAAAAAAGAAGTGAGAGTCCTCCCAGTAATAAAAATAAAAACGAGATTTATCACTGACCCAAACGTTATTTCTTCAAAGACAATATCTGCCAGCCCTCACAAAGACTACAGACCCTAATATTTCCGCTCTGGGCCATATGTGCCACTCTCAGGCAAAAATAAATTTGTTAACAAGTCTGCAAGAGCAGTTGGCACCTACTTATGCCAGTCTGTACTAACATCTTGAGATTTTCTTTAATAAGAAAGAAAAAAAGAAAAAAAGAGTTTCAGGAAAGTACGAGCCCAGCCTAAGACGTAGGGGAAAAAATAGTAATTTGAGGAAACATTTCGAATTCTTCCGCTAATAGACAACAGAAACGTTGGCAAAGTTTGTTGTTCATAAGCTTAGGGATCATCCAGGGGTCCCGAACATTTTAAACATTCAGTGTGACCATCTGTCACCGACACAGTCACTGAACAGAACGAGCAATTACCGAAGCCCTTCTCAGACATGATCTGTCAACCACATCCAGTCTGGCTGCCAAGAGAAATGAAGTTGAGGACTATGAAAGCAGATTGTCCTTCTGGGAAACGGGACGGCTCCACCTGAGAAGGTGAGCGGTGGCTGGGAAGCAACCAGCATCCAAAAATCTTGTCCCTTGGTGCTCCTCAGGTTGTCCATACACGTTTTTACACACGTTGGTGTCTTGTGCTCCATCCCCTGGTCTGCACAGGGAGAGAGGAGAAGCAAACCACAGTGAATCACAAGGTAAAGCTGAAAGATGGAGAGGAGAAGACGCCGGGGGGACCTAATCACTGCCTTCCAAAAAACCAAAGGAACCTACAGGGAGGCTGGGGAGGGACTTTGGACAAGAGTGTCCAGCGACAGGACAAGGGAAATGGGTTTAAATGGAAGGAGAAGGGGGCTAGGCTGGATCTGGGGAAGAAATTGTTGAGTGCGAGGGTGGCCAGACTCTGGACTAGATTGCCCAGAGAGGCTGTGGCTGCCCCCTCCCTGGAGATGTTCAAGGCCAGATTGGATGAGGCCGTGAGCAACCTGGGCTGGTTAAGGGCGTCCCTGCTCATGGCAGGGGGTGGATCAGATGATCTCTAAGGTCCCTTCCAACCTAAGACATTCTAGGATTCTACAACGGCAACAAGGACTTGGTCAGAGTTTACAGAGGTGTTCACAGATCACCCAGGAACAGCAGAAGCAGCTGAATACTCAGACGTCTAGCACTGAACTTGTCTTAAAGATGTCAAGAATATGACCCATGAGAATCATGTCCAGACAGAATCCTCCTCTTCCTTCCCTTGAGTTCAACTATGCTCAGGGATGTGTTGTAGCTGCAGAGAGCTGTCAAACCCTCTAACGAGAAGAAAAAGCACTGCTGACATTCCTAACTGCTTATCAGCCTGAGTGGAACCACAGCAGGGGAGAAAAAAAAAAAAGAAAAAATGCAACAGACCACAGAATAATCCTTTTAAATAACTTTTTTTCAAACCAAAAATCTCAAACATTTCCTAATGGAAATTCACGAAGCAAAACGTATTCCCAGAGCTTAAGGGTGGAAGGGATCATCAGATCGTTTAGACTGGCCTCTTACAGATAAGAGTCTGTTCATTTTGCTCAATAGCTTGTTTTTAACTAGACATCTAGGTGGCATCTAGAGATGATTCAGCAGCCAGAGACAGAGAACCCGTCTCTTCCCTTACTACTTTGTTGTAGCGCTACGTCAGCTCATGTTTGAAAACCGCATCTCATTCAAATATATCTCACTTTAGCTTCAAGCTACCAGGTGGGTTTATTTTACATCTTTGTGCACCAAAGAAAGAAACAGTCCTTCACTACTCAGTTATTTTCTCCCTTTGAAGGTACTTCTTTTCGTTATTACTTTTCTTTCCCTGGAGACAGCAGAGAGACTGTAATTTCTGTATTCTTTAACCGTAATTAGCTCTCCCATCTACCTGTTCAACTCTTCACCATTATTTAAAGAGTGCAGGGAGCAGTCGGCGTAGGACTATCACGACCGTTCAAGTCTTCTTGGGAGATGCTGCCTTCAGCAAAGAGTGGTTTGCTCTCGGTCCTCCCACACGTAAAATTCTGTTACGGGTTGCACAAAACCAATGTCACAACAGACGCCAGTTCACGAAGGTGCCAGCTCATTCTGCGCAAGGGTGGAGCCATCTCCCACTCTGCAAATCTTAACACCCACAGCAAATTTTTATCAGTAGCCAACTTACTTACACTTTACAAAGACACAGAAACAAACCAAAACTTGTCTAAGTGCACTAAGCAAACATCGGGTAGTTATGCAGAAGCTTTGATTCCCAAGGAATCCAGGATAAATCTCTTAATCGGAGAATCTGGTAGACTACACTAGCACAAACTATCCACCCACCCAAAAAAGTTTTCCATGGTGACTGCTTGAATCCATTCCTAGATTTTACTGAATGATTTATCAGAGATTTTCAGAAATATTAGACTCTTCCTCCTGCAAGTTCCATAAAGCTCAGCCTGAAAGAGGAGAACTTCAAATTTCTGCTCCCCTTTTATATGACTCTTCTCAAGCAGAAGGATGAGAGGAAAAGTTACAAGTTGCAAGAAGGGAAATTCTGACTGAATACTGCGGCAGGAGGATGGGCAATCTCAGAGCAATAAAGTGCCTTTGCAAAGAAGCAGAGGACATTGTAATTATTTATGTGTTTCTATCACTATCCTACTCTCTTTTAGTTGGTGGCAGGTGGTAGTAAATGAAACTGTTCTCCCCAAGTCTATTCTATTTTCTTTGCCCATGACCTTAAGTGGTGAACGAACTCTCCCTGTCCTAAACTCAACCCTCGAGCCTTTTTGTCAGATTTTCTCACTCCTCATTCCCTGTAAGGAGAGGAGTGAGCGAGTGGCCGTGTGGTTCTTTGTCATCAGCCCAAACAACACGAAGCCTTTGGAAACTCCATCCTTGGAGGTCTTAAAAACTCAAGTGGACGAAGTCAGAGCAACTTAATCCAACCTGAACCCTGACCCTATGCTGAGCAGTGTGCACGACCAAAGACGTCTAGAAGTCCCCTCCAACCTAAATAACGAGAGAAAGGCTGCACACGCTCTTAAGAGCATTCACACTGAATCAAGACAACAAAAGGTCCATGTGGTGCCCAGGATGCTGGGAGGATTACCTCTAACACGGCTACAACTCTCTTTGACCAATGTTGTTTGTCAGCAGTCAGCTGATGGAGCAGCATCTCTGTGCTGCCCCGCCGCACGAACAC
Organism: Apaloderma vittatum; assembly: GCF_000703405.1. Classification (NCBI taxonomy): domain Eukaryota; kingdom Metazoa; phylum Chordata; class Aves; order Trogoniformes; family Trogonidae; genus Apaloderma; species Apaloderma vittatum. The sequence goes on along the minus strand of NW_009710593.1, from coordinate 138 downwards.
CTGTAGATAAATGATTCAAAATTTAAATTGTATGATATAGGTGACAAAGCCGAGTGACCTTAAAACCTGGAAGGGAACTCTAAACCAGCTGGTTTTATCTGTCTTGAAGTCATAGAATCATAGAATCATAGAACCATA
>NW_009710592.1:0-1153 GCF_000703405.1 Apaloderma vittatum | reverse complement strand
AGACTGTCCCGTTTTGTGCCCAGCAGGCCTCGACAGGAGCCCGGGTGTCCTTGTAGTTTTCCCTCTCGGGGCAGGGCAGAAGCGACCTAGGAAGGGGAGGAATATCTCTAACCTTTTTGTCTCGTCTCCCTCTTCTGTTTCTGTTTCTCTCCCCTCACATCCTGTCTCTCCAGAACGAAATCTTGAAAAGCACAGTTAGCAGCAACGATAAGAAAACCAAAGGGAGGACTGGCTGGCCGCAGCATGTCTGGGCTTTGGAGCTCAAGCAGTGAGCACGGCAGGACTGGAGGAGCCGTCCTTTTAGTCTCGGTAGCGAGGTCTCCTCCGAGGACTCTTTATATTTGGAATCGTCCAGTTTATTTATGTGCAATTTCTCCCCCAACCCCCCAAAATGTGGATATTTGAAGGAGAGGGAAAAAGCATTCCATATATGAAGAGGAAACTCCAGCTTGGTAAGGGGTAATGTCTCTAATAGTTTCGTGAATGTTATTTGCTCTGTATAAAACACACGGGGAAAACAGAACCATAGAAAAGGAAAAAAAAAATCCCTCCCTGGCATTAGTGTGTATGTGAAGTGTATCTTTAATACTTGGCCTTTTGGATATAAATATTCATGGGATTATAAAGTTATATTTCAACAGAAGCAGTTGCACCAATGTTTCGGTGGACTCGGTATTTAGTGTTGTAATTTTGTTGTGGTCGTTCAGTATTTGAAGATGTTTTCAACAGTTATTGGTTATGTGCACTTCCGTCCGTAAGGGAAAAAGTGGAATCTAATTAATATTGAAGGTGTAAACGTTGTAAGTACTCAATAAACCACTGTGTGTGTTTTTTACAAAACCAAAAAAAAAAAAAAGAAAAAGAAAAAAAGATAAGAAAACCCAAATCTTTTTATGTTTTATACCTCAAAATGTTTTGAATAACAGCGTTGTTTATGGCTTTTTTTCATAATATTTAAAATATTCGGAAGTAAACTAAATTATAAAGATGGCTCCTAAGTTTATTTTTAAACAAGTGACTGAGTGAAAGGAGGAGTAGAGGGAGGGATCTCGCCAGCCCCGTGAGTGTCGAACAGAAACCAGCAGTTCAGCTGAACTAGGAGGAATTCCTTGTGGTGGTGTTCTCCATGCAGGAGACCTACTGCTAACGGGAA